>NW_020170473.1:54284-84716 GCF_000524195.1 Echinococcus granulosus
ACTCACAGCGGTCACCGTAATAGCCGGTGCCTTGGCAATTGCAGACGGGATTGGTGCCAACAATGGTGCAGATGCCACCATTGAGACAGTAGTTCCGTGGGCAGGTGGTAACTCTATCCTCGCAGTGCAGGCCCGTATAGCCTGTGTTGGTGCAGTCGCAGTGTAGAAGAGTTTCACTCATTTTGGTACAGACACCGCCATGGAGGCAGTAGTCGGGAGTGCATCTAACCAGGTCTGCGACAAGGAAAACGGGAGGGCAAAATAACCAAGAATAATTGCCTTTTTTTGTGGGCTTGAGCGCAAAAAAGATCATGCAAAACGACGGCTATTCAATCATACCTACTTAATTTATTCACCTCTTTTCGAGGCTTGGTGAGAAGCGAAACTCAAAGGTAGGCGAGCAAGCAGGTTATTTATTAACCTCTACTTCATGATCAAATTAAAATCAAATAAAGTTGTTAGACAAAGAAATGGCTTGTACTGTAAATTAAGCACAGCTGGTGCACAGCAAATGCGAAAGTACGAATAGAATATATGTATGGTTGACATCTGTCAAGCATGGTGGGGACGTATTTAAACCACAACAAATCTTTTTGGCAACATTGGAAGCACGAATTGAACGGACAACAAAAAGGAGATAAGTGAAATGAAATACTAAAAAGACGAAAAATAAAGCAACATGCGTTTCAAAGTGCTTGGACAAGGAAGACTCACCATCTGTGATAAAAATCGAAAAAAGACCAAGGTTAATGCAATGTGCTTTGGGCAAATGCTAGTCTATGGGGAGTGTATACGAACTTTCTACGACTAATTCTCGGGGAGGCATCTACTGCGAGTCACCTATTCATTCTTACCTGGTTCGCAAACACATTCCGCTTTTAATGAAGATATCGTAATTTGATTTTAGTTGGAAAGTAGTATTTTGTGATAAAGGCATTTCATTTTAGCAAAACAACTTAATATTTATATTCAGAAACTTATTGAAAAAATAGGATAACTGATAATAGATATAAAGAGAGGAGACGAACTAGATGCGGTAGATGTTATCGAGTCAATATTGGTTCATTAGAATCACTACGTGAGTGAGAAATGCTAGCATATGCTACACCATTGCAGATTGCACTTCCAAACAATAATACACCAGCACAAGATGGATAAAGTTAGTAAAAATTGCCCACATAAATAAATACGGCTATCCTGTCTCAAAATATTTCGGAAATATGTTGAGCCGTACATGGTGGTGCTAGCCTTTTATTGTAAGAGCCACCATTGCTGGCAAGGATATCACTGCATTAAACAAAGTGGTGGTTTAAGGTGCATAACTCATTTAATTTTGCTCGAAACTTGGATTTTTTACATATTTTATGGCGAAACTTTTAAGTATATCCACTACCTCATCATAGAACACCAATCCATAACATTTGAACTATTATTACGGCAGGATCTCAAAGAAGACTAAGGCCTTGTTTACGGGTAAATTGAATGATGGCAACATTGGTGATAGTAACATCGAACCTTGAGGCTAGATGAAAAAATGTACTCAAGCATTGTTTCAATAATTCGCTTGCGCTAACCACTCACGGAGGGAGCCACTTTTAACATACTTAGGCCGGCCGAACCTCACTCTAACGGCAAATGAGCTCGTAAACTCACCACGGCAGTAGCCACGAATAATTTCCCCAGTGGGATAGCTCTCCAACTGTGTATCGTACTTCTTCAGCAAATCGACCAAAAAACGATCTGTGCGAGTGCTGAAACCGCCAAGGCAGCCGGTGAGCGCCGGGGGGCTACCCTCGTAGCCGCTGGGTAGGGAAGTAGGCGCATGGAGGCGAATAATTTCCAAAATTTTACTCCAAATTCCTGGCACTCCGCCAAAACCGAATGTTAGCGAGTTCAGTGTGTTGTGCTGCAAGCGGTGCCCGAAGGTCTACAAAGCAAGCCTCACGGGTTTAAAAGACCTCTCCGTATGTACCAGAAGGGCACAGTGAGTGATGGCGGCAAGAAGGAGGAATGATAAAGCAGATACAGATGGTAAAATGTCATGCAAATCAGCAGGTTTTGGTGATAAAAAGTGAAGGAGTAACACACTGACCCTGAGTGAAAGCGGTGATAAGTATAGTAATAATCAACAGAGAGATTGATACTCTGACTGAATAATTACACACTGACCGCACAACACAGAGACGTACCAATTGTGGCGATAGGTATGGTGCAAGAGTAAACACCTTGATCGTCTGCAATAAGGGTTAATAACAAAAATCCTACTAATTCCTTCTTTATCTCCCTTTACCCTAGGCGGCATTCCTACCACTAGTCCTGAACACTTTGAATGAAAAAAGGTGTTAACCTAAGGTGATGTTACGCATATGGTAAGTGTGAAATGAAACGATTTCGCTGAATGCATAGGCGATGAGGATGATGTGGTTCAAATGCAACTCACCGCTCCTTTGGCAATGATGACAGCCTAAGATGAGGGTTAGGATGAGGATTCAATGAAAGTGAGACAAGAGGCCGACCAGTCGTGACAGTTGGTGTCACGTGATTAGCAGCTAGTGTGGCGACTGGAACCCACCTCGGGGGCTGAATCATCGACAATGATGACAAAGCGACCCTTGACGCGGTCCAGACCGAAGGTGACGCGATGCCAACGATTGTCGGCGACGGAGATAGGACTGTTGATGATCTCGTGGACACCCGTTACTCCGCCGATTGAGTAGATGAGGTGCAGACGACCTTTGAGTATCATCAGGGTGAAGTGCGACCCCGTATTCTCATCTCGTGCCTGTATTGGGACACGGGAGAGCGGCTATCAGCATAATGCCCACAGACACACCTCACATACCTATTTCAACAAAAGCCCGTCGACTTGATGGACAAAAGAAAATGTTTTTTTTAATGTAGTCTGATTCATGTAATTCAAATGCAGCGTTAAGCTACACATCTAAACAGATAAGTAGAAATTTTCTCCCAAGCAGGCAGAAACATTAATACCAACGCTTTGAGATAATCGGTACATTTCTTAGTGAACACTTTTCCTCAGCATACGAAGATTCTTCTATCGCCCAATTTCATCTATGCTTTGACTCGATTCAAATTCGTTTGCTGTCGAACAATTCTTACTAATACTAACCTTTCATTCCATCTTGCTCTGTAAATACTCATAACAAAAGAGCACTCTCTGCAAATATGCATACACTGGGTTTTTAACAACAAATCCTTACGCCGTGATCGCAACGCAATTACTGGAGATAATTCTTCACGTTCCTCCCAATTTTTAGCGCTAGCCGAACGCGTGTCAACACAATCACTGACAAGGCAGAGACAAATTAAGAGGGCATGCGATCCATTTCAGAGCGCATCGTCACAACGCATCCCAGATCTCAGATACCCCATTTGATTATATTTTCTACCAATTAAGTACTTTTTAACCTTTCCACCAATAACGCTAACATGCGTCGGATTACTAGTTGTGACATTAGCTGATCCATGCACCTAACGGGCCCCATGGAAATAGATGCACTGCATAAGGTCTTAAAAGGGGGAAATGTGCGCTCAAACTCTGAATGAAACGCCGTTCCGTGTCACCAAGTTAGAGCCACAACTCTTTCAATCTTCCCTACTTCTCCGTCTCCTCATCTGTTTAAAGCGTCAATGTCGAAACTGTTCACGCTTACGTGAGCAAGAACGCCGTCGTATTTGGTCTTGAATTCCAGCAGCCACATGTCCCCAGCCTCTTTAGCCTTCATGGGGACTTGGATGGTGCCCCAGTTGAGTTTGGAAGTGCAAGTAATGGAGTATATGGGCTCCCGTGGCCAACTGGGGAAAGTTGGCAACTCAAGACGCGGCGTAAGGACGTCGGTGGTGTAATGAGTAGGCAGTTGCCGAGTACCAAAGAAGTCGTACTGGTTCCAGTAGAAATTGCGCATTTCACCAACAAACTTGGATCCTTTGGGAAGGAAGCCCGCCATGTTGCCGTAGGGTGGGGAGGCATAGTTCTCTGGCATCGGGCCGCCCACATAGATCTGCTGCGCAATGTTGTTAAAGACGCCCTTGGGGATTTCCACCACCAACACTCCATTGTTCTCACTCGCGTTGTCCACGCTGATGTAGAGGAATTGGGCCCGACGGCGTATCCGCAGAGTATGCCAGTTGTTGTCGTTCAAGCGTGGACTTTGCAGCAGAAATTCCTAGAAGAGATGCCAAACAAGATGTAGGATATTTTGTGCAAGGAATGCGGTCAACCCTTCTAGTCCGTAGATATCCCGAATTTCTTATCGTTTCGTAAAACTTACGACGGTCTACTAGACGTTTGGATGAACGAATGTACAGACCGATAGACTGAATAGAACTATATTTAACTTATTTTACCGTCCTCTTGCTTAAAATAAGCTATTTTGAGCACAGCAGTACAACCCCTAGGAGGAAGTACAAGTATCGCATCAACGACAGCAGTGCAAACCTTATAACGTTCAGAGTGCAATAAGTTTTGCTTTATTTAATCTTCCGTAAAAGCCACACTTTCGTGTGCCATGCGTTCTAATAGCAGGGTCCACGTTAAAGGGAGCAATTTGTCAGCTTAAAGTAAGTGCTAACGAAATACCCTCATTAAATAGGTCTTAAGTCAATGAAGGTATATCCGCCAACCGTCAAGCATTACCCGAACTAATACACTGCACGCCATTGATGTAACTACTCGAAACCCTCATGCGAGCCTAACTTGGGGCGAATAATTTTGCTCCATTTATTGCAAACTATTCGCATAGTGTGCCACCCATCAAAGTGCATTGTTGGCTCATCTCTATCGAAGACAAATGTGAATGAACTTACAGCGTCGCGAGGTGGTTTGCTGGCCTTATTCATGTTGGTGCTGACTTTTATGAGACCATTTTCGAGCTCCACACGGAAGTACTGCTTCTCTGCGGTTGATACAGCCACAAAAAGTGGTGCATAGAGGCTGTCCGTCTTGAATTGCAGGTTGATGTCATCTGTGTGTGTTGTCAGGGTGTTCATCTGGCGCTCAAAGTCAATCATTATTACGGTTTCACCATCGAAATCGACAATTGGTGCATCTTAAATGTAGCGGAATAAAACTTTATAACATTTTTACTGAAAATATTTAAGTAAAAAGCGGCCAAAGAAACCCCTTACCACGGTTGCATGCTTCGGAGCGTCGAATGTCCTCCACACCCTCTCTGAAGGTCTTGTCCGAGGCGGAACAATCACAGGCGAAGTTCATTGGCTCAAAGAAGGGATAGGATTGCTCGTGACACTGTCCACCACCGCATATTTCACGGTTGCAACGGAGATCGGGAGCTTTGCAGACTCCAAACTGTATGCCGCGGCTCAAATCAGTGTGCTGATTCATTCGACTAGTGAACGACACAGAGGAGACCAAGTTACGGCATATTTTCGAGCTTTAAGCACAAATTACTCAGTAAACAGTGCCATTATTCTATACATATCAAAAGACGTTCCGGTTCCAATCTCAATTGGGTCAACGTTACTGAGATCCGCATTCAAAGTCAACATCTACGAAATAAGTGGAGAGCCTTCAGCTAACATACTTTAAGCTTCTCAATGTAAACCATGTAGTATCCGTTTACTGAATCATAAAAGTCCTAACAGATTGTTAAGGGTTTAGTAAATCCTCAAAAAGCTTAAAATTAAAGTGCACAAAATAGACATATTCCGTGGAACGAGCTTCACAATGCTTCTTTACTGCTTTTGCTTTTAACAAAAAATATGTAGCTAGTGATTGAGCGCAATTTTCAAGAAGTTAAAGGCAAATACGATACAAACTTCCAAGGAAGTGCTTCTAACGAAATAAGTCATTTTGATAATGAAGGGAAGTTAGTTATTTTCGATCATATAAGGACAGTTTTCTGTTGTCAACAAACTAACCGGATGAACAAATTTTAGTTCCGTGAGATGATTTTGTGAGTAAATGTGAAGCTCAATTCACACATTTTTAACTCAAGACTCTTCTTTGACAGCCAAATGGTTCAAATTAGGGTTAAACTTTTTCTAGCAGTTCATTCAGAAACGAATGGCAAAGGTCAATTACTTGAATCAGTAAGTGGCTTCGCATCAGTGGATATCTGGACGATTTAAACTTCAATCGAATGCTTGGATAATGGATTTGAAGCTAAGTTCAGAAAAAGCCCGTGGATTTGGCTGAATCCGTGGATATGCAAGTCGGAAATTTCCCTGTCGGTCTGGATATATTAAGGAAGAAGGAAATAAACTTACGAGGCAGGATCAAGAAATTTGTCGTCATTGACACGAATAAAGTTGATACAACCGGCAAAGTTTTCCCGAGACCAGACGATCCAGGGGAAGCGCGATGGCTGGTCAATGCTACCGAAGTAGGTGTAGCTCGAGAATTCTGCCTGGTGCCGCGAGGTTCCTTGATCTACATCGATCTCTTGCCCGTTGTACTTCACCTGTCCCAATGATAACGGAGTACACAATCCATTAAATCCTACCGTCTTTCTATCCAAAGTTGGCATTTTCTGAGCTTTTGTGCCAAAAAACATCCAATCTACGACCTAATCAATTCCAAATAAATAAAAAATACTCAAAAATTTTTCATAATTATTTAAAAATGGTTCACATAAAAGTGGTTTTAAATTTGTAAAGGGTACAGAAAACCGTCTTCAAACGTAAATTGAAAATAACCGAAAAACAACAGAAAGTCTAGACCCAGTTTATTAGATTGATCACTCCTCCAAGCCGAAACTAGTCCGATTTGCTCAGAACTCAATTAATCAATAGTTTGTTCAAGTATTTTTAGTTGGATTTTGATCCAAAACACTCAAAAAAAAAAACATTTTAACAACAGCTTCGACTTCTAAAATTTAACTATTTCCTTCATTTTCTCGCCCCCTAAACATAAATGCTTTTTTGTCTTGTTGATGGCTAATTCAGCTTCATAAATTTATTACTATAAGTCGAAATATCTCCTATCAATTTAGTTTTATTTGGAAGGTAACTGTTATTGGGAACTTTCAGTTGAAAACAAAAACCTAAATCAAGTTCGTGAATAAAGCACAGAACCAGCAATCAGCGTAAGTCAAACAAACTTTCTTGTCACAATTAAAATGCTTACCAGAAATGATGCAAAAATGGTGACCAGATAAACAAATGCGCTAGAACAATATCGTTTAGCATAGCAATTAAAGTGGTCGTTCTGTGTTCTTTTTTCGAATATTCCACCAATATCTGAAAATTAACGGAGTTTTGCGGATGTTGATTGTTTGGGTATGTTACTACCTTTTAACGTTTCAAGTTCATATTCTTATCTAATTACTTGTCTGTATTACCTTGTCTGAGATCGACATCGCTTCCCGGATAACCTAACCGCTTCAACTTATTTAGCGCATCATCAGGTCGTGAAAAGAACGGACCAACAAACTCACAATGAAGCGATGCTGAGGCGTTCGCTCTACATACACTCGGTGGGCCGTTCCCGTGTTCACCTTACGGGAAGTCGGGTTCAACTGAATGTGCCTGTAGTGATCGCCGATGCCGTAGGCGAAGTAGACATTTCCATCGAATAATTCCACACACACAAAGTCTGTGTGCTCACGATCCGGTCCACTAAAAGTCCATTACGAGAGAGGACAAGGTAGATGTTGAATACAAAAGAGAACAAAGAGCAGTTCTTTTGCTCTCAACAAATAACTCAATAACCAAGCGATAATACATACGAAAATTGCGTAAAATATACCAAAGCAAGGGTTGATGATACATCAAACACGTTTCACAAAACAATAGCACTACAATTTCAACCAATCACTGTCAAGTGCCAAGCAGAATTTCGAAACTTCAACAGAGAAGTCAATAATTTTTAGCTCTTGTCAAACGACAGAAATGCATTTATTACAAGTAAAGTTTCCTGAGATCGACATCCTACGAGAATTATTGTGAGGTTAACTGTTTTGTTTAGGGCGTGTGCCACAGAAAAAGACGGTGACAAAGCCACGAAAATTACCCGTGTAAGTGGCTTTACCCTCTCTCCCCTCATCCCCGTAATACGACCAACGGACTATTGATTGGGTGCAAACAGCAGTGGATCACCACCCTCCAGAACACACTCGCGTGTATCAGCAACACTGCATGGGGATTGGCTTATACCAGCCTCCCACATGATGAATCGATACGAACGGGCCAATAGCCGGAGGACGTAGTGCCGCACACACGCGCACTTCTGTATACCTGCACACATACACAGTAATAAGCGTGTAGGTGTGGGATCGTCTGCCGCTGCTGCTTCCCACGAAGTAATCAGTTTTTTCGCGCAGTATGAAGACGGGCTGACGACGCAGAGTTCCACAGCATGTGCGTCGAAAAAAGTGCAGTATCACGTGCCCTCAGAACGTAAGAAAGTGGAAGAGGGAGGGGGAAGGAAAAATGACCCTAAAACTGCATAATGTTGACAGCCCCAATACCCCATTCTTGTGCGTGTATGATTATATCACGAAATTGTTTTATCCGTGGTTTACCACGAGTGCACAAAATTGCATTAATCTTCATTGTGAAGGTATTTTATTCTAGTCTTAAGTGGGATTGAATTGGGAAAATAATTTTATAACTGGTTTGTGAATCGGAGAAGAATGTTGATCCCGAAAGCCCAAATTTTTCGCCGGAAAGGTCGGTGTATATTTTAGCTGCCACAGGAGAACAATGTTAACCATAGCTATTACATAAATACAAAAATCTGGAATTTAAATTCGTTGTGAGGGTTAAGCCACTAAGTCAATAAAGTGGTGCTAAGATAATTGTAAAAGCCACCACCTCAGTGAAGTAAGCTAGGGAATAATTCGGGCGGCCGAGCGACGGTGGTCGCGCTACTTTAGTACCGATAACTACTCCACTCTCGGGGTTCATCAACAGCAACTGGAAAGGTCGAACACATTGAGCCTTTTTCTCCCACCAAACCTCGACGGCAAACTTAATTTTTATGCGCCACAAAAGTTGTGCGCACCAAACAAATTCAATTGATTTTTTAAATTAATGAGCTCTTAATACCGCGAAAAAGGCATCAACACTATCACATTCATGCAAGAACAAATTGAATAAATCAGGATCGGTTTACGCCTTGTTTGAAAACTGCCAGTATAGAAAAAAACTCGATTCCTTCCGTAACTTTGCAGTCAAAGTAACGACCTTATAAAGACAGCCATTTAACACGGCGCAATAACATGAAGTGTCTTGGCTAATGCATCAAAGTCCTGCAATGAAAATCCCTTTTGTTCATGGGACCCTTCAACCTCAGGGCATCATTCCTTCTTCCAATGAAAGAAAACCAATTTTACTAAGAAATGAGAGGATTTCATTGTCTTAAAATGGCTACAACCAACAGGCCCTATCAAAAGACCGAACGAAACCCATAGTTTTAACTTACAGGCCAAAACTTTAATGGAATTCTCACCAGTGATTATTAAATATTCAAATGCATGCTTTCATAGTTTTCACACCAGACTAGAGCATTTCTTTGAAATGGAAAATACGTACATATAGCCCACACTGTAAATACACTAATGAATTTAATCAAGAAGTAGCAGCGAAACTATCACTTCACAGATGTTTTTATCAGCGATGAAAACGAGAAATATCGCCTTGTATGGGGGTAGGAATGTACAGCTAAAGAACAAAAAACGTGAAAATTACTGCTACACAGAGTAGAAAACTGCAGAATTAACAGCCGCTAAAAGTTGGTCGCATTTTGAGCACAATTTGTAATGGACAAATAAGGAAACATCGCGTACCACACCTCACCGTTACCAAGATTAGTTGCCGAATGATTTACTCAATGATCGATCATCCGACAGTACAGGCATTTAGCTTTGGCTTCCATTCACAGTAACCCAAACGATGAATTTAGACATCATTTAATAGATCTCATAACGACTCGACGGTAAAACATTGCAGGGGTGTGAAAATGGCGGATAATTTCTGATTGATGGTATAATTACCACCAGTAACTGTGATTGAAATAACTTAATTAACAGTGCTCTTTTAGTCACAAATGGAAGGCGGTTTCGAATCCTGCAATGGAGCAAAAGGAAGTAGCTAGATGAATAGATGTGTGCACAGAGAAATGGAAAGATTTAGGGATCCGAGGTGGACGGGTGGATTTCGAATGGATAACCAGATGAAGGTGGGGTAGACTCACACAAAGAAGAGCACGCCATTGGGTTCGAAGGTACGGAACTCGATTTCGAAGGAATGGAAGACGGAGAAGTCCCAGGTGTCGAAACGCACCACTGAAGATTGGGTGCCCATGAAGGTGACGGGCATGGGCGAGGTGTGCAACGTGATGCCCGCATGGCCTCTTGTTGATGCCGTCGGCATGAGGAGAGAGGAATCTTTCGGTCGGAGTCGCGGTGAAGGACGGAAAGGCATGTGGTACTCATATTGCACGTCCCCCTTACGTAATACGTCACGCGTCCAATTTGGATCGCGGATCAACTCCAACATGTTTAGATTCGAGATGCCCGAACCCTCCTGAGTAATCTTTGCCTTTTGAAGGACGAAATATGGAGAATGACAAAGATTTAACGGAACTTTTTTGCCAGTTTGACTATTAAAAACTGTGTGGTTCGTTACTCAGCCAACTGAAAAAAATTTCATTCACTATTCAACGATTCTCTTCTTCGATGTTAAAGGGTTTTAAGAAAGGACCCCCGCTGATCTTTGGAAACAGGTAGGTGCTGAGCCCTGTCCTGTATCCACTATATGTTTTTTCCTTCCCTTAAATGGCTGGGACTAATTATAATTGAAAGCCAAACCAATCTAACGAAGGAATAGATGGTCATACTGAAAAACCACTCTGGAGAGCGTTTCTGACAAGAGCGTGTGTTTTTCAGCGTAGCAAAGCAAAGTCTGCTCAATGTCTTACTTGATTGTCTTATCTGATCTAGGACGTGTACTTCCCAAAGTTCAGGTTCAATTAAGGAGCACGAATAAACAAAAAATAAAACGTTTTCTACTAAACGCCTCCAGTGCGGCTCAAACAGCGTCAAATTTAGCTAAACTATGGCGAGAATCAAGGATCGAATGGCCACTGAATTATTCTAAATGTGAATTTAGTAATGAAATTTCATTTTTGCCTTCACAATATTCAACATCCAAGTGACAATTTAAGCTGTACTTAACCCACCAAAATTGACCTGGGAAAAAAGTACTGTTATGCCTTCACATACGACAAGCTCTCGTTGCTGTGGTATCCACACCAGCAGCTCATAGACTAGGAATCAAGAACTTCAAAGTTTCAAGGCCTCTCTGGAAACGCAACTGCAGCTGTAATCTCAAGTGTTTACTCAAAAACCGATTAAGCGAAGGTAGAACATGCGATAGTGTAAGAAAAGCAACTCACTACAGTGACACTACCGTCAAAGTTTCGAGCTACTTCACCATCAGTTGAAATCGCAGCATTGTCCGAACCACCAATGTAGATAACTCCATTCTCTGGAATCAATGGTGCCTTTCCGGAGACAATTTTCCTGAACCTTTGCTGTGTGCCAAGGCTCAGTCGAAGCTGGAAAAAGAAGCGATCAAGAGTTCCCAAAGGAGGCTCTGATTCATAGCTTCTTTTTATTTCACTTCAAGGCATCGTTTGATTTTTGAAATTTTCCGCTTCGCACACAAACACTAGTTCTTTTGAAATCTAACTTTTAGTTTAAATGATGAAATGCCAGTTATGTATGAGTAGTCTCACTTATTCGAAGCCAGTAAACCTAATTGATTGAGTTGCCAATTGGAAGCGAGTCATGTCACCTGTAGGGTCGAATCCGACACCAAATCGATAGAGGGAGGTGAATAATTACGTCTGCCTGAGCAAAAAATCACACGCTTCTACGCGTTTAGATTTGAGAATAATGTTCACTGTGGGCTGTACTCTTACTACGCCTTCCACAACTGCTCCCAAGTCGTCGCGATTAATTCGAGCGAAAAAGTCGCAATTAAGCACTTTCAAAAGTCCACTTCAGGCGGCGTATCGCAGACTGTAGGAGCATTGGATAATACCAGCAATTGTAAGAATAGACAAAATGGGTTAGCAAGCTAATAGATGAGTCGATGTCACTGACATTACACAATTATTCCCTTGAATAATTTGGTAAATTCACCAACCCACCATATTGCTAAGCTACTGTAATAATTAGATATTGCATTAAGATACTTTCTGGGTTTGTTTTACTTGGTCAAAATAGCACCATCTTGTCGCAAAAACTGCCATTTGTCACATGAATGCATTACTGATTTGAGCGTTTTTTTTGGAAAACTGAAGGAATCTCTTCCACTGGATTTATTATAAAAGAATATTTTGGACAAAGAAATTTATAAAAGCTACGCCATTGAACCTAATTGCTTTTTATACGCCTTTTTAACGACAGCGGAAGTGAAATATTTCACATACCACATCTTGGTAGCGATTAAGTCGCAAACGATGCGTTTTTCCGGGCTCCAAGGTCTCGTTGATGACGATCTCTTCGGTAAGTATCCTTTTGGCTCCATGGGTTTCATCGTACTCGATGTACTTGTAATAGAGCTTGGAATCCTGTGGTAAAGTTATTTTGTTAATACCTCAGTAGTTTAAGTTGCAATGATATATTTGAACAAAACGGACATTTCAGCCTCCTTTGGCTTAGCTGTTATCCTGGTGTTTCATGTCGCTCTCCCACGTCTTTAGCTATCCAGCTCTTCTGTATAATGCCAATAAATGCTACCTACTGAATGGAATATTAAGACTCAAGGAACGGCATTAGTGGCAATAATAGCCAAACTATCTGAAAAAAAACTACAATCCCGGTTTCATTGGCCACTCATCAAAGCAAAAAGTCATGTAAATAGGGCATCTGTCATGGATATCTGAATCTGTAGATACTCTCTACACCTTTGACGGATCTCCAATCTAGAATTCCGAAAAATTGCCACTAATTGAGGGTCAGATTTTAACCAATTCAAATGGTTCTTAAAAAACGGCTCAGTAGATAGTCTTGAAAGTGACGGTTATATCAAATCCTGGGAACATAATACTCCTCCACCCAAATCATTTCTTCTTCGATGTAATTCGTCTTGCAGAGATCCCTACATTCGAGAATACAAATCAAGTCTACAGCGTATGCTACCACTAATAGGCAGCATTATCTCTGTGATACGACCTGATCCTTTTTGATACGATTGATAAAGCCCCACAAAGAGCCATGTATTGAAAGGATATTTTTCGTATCGATGTATTTAACAACATGGGATTTTCCGTCTTCGCACTTCCGAGCAACGCTTTGATGCCCCAAGGCATTTGGTCCGTACTCATAGCCTTCCAGTCTTTCTTTGCATTAACGGACTACTTTGCGTCTTTTCAAGTCTTTGTGAATGGCTTAGGGGTGCTACAATACATATGTATGATTATAACAGGAAAAATTACTAGCCCTAAAAAGTCGATGCACAAAGTTACATCATAAAGTAGCGTATTTTCTTTTTCGTTAGCTCCTGACCCAGGACAAATGACG
This sequence comes from Echinococcus granulosus, assembly GCF_000524195.1. Classification (NCBI taxonomy): domain Eukaryota; kingdom Metazoa; phylum Platyhelminthes; class Cestoda; order Cyclophyllidea; family Taeniidae; genus Echinococcus; species Echinococcus granulosus. Next base: position 67,799 of record NW_020170473.1, read on the forward strand.
AAGCACGTGACCTCACAGAAGTTTACCTCAAAACACCTTTTCGCCGGAAACACTCACCTTGATAATGATGAAACTTTTGGACGCAGTTCCCTCAGCGAACCACAGTAGGCCCGAGGTGACACCTGGCTTGATGGCAAAATCCAGTGCTACCTCTTCTCTCCCCACCTCCGCGTCCAACCGCGGCAGCTTGATGCGATTGCGAAAATCGTAGCGCACGAAGCCGTTAGTACCCTCAAAGTTCAATACTGAGACGTTAGCCCCCCTCTCATAGCTATAAACATTCCTTCGGGACCGCTTGAGGATCGTCATCTCTTCATTAGCAACGCTGACGGCGGTGAGGACTCTTCGAGTATGGTTAGTAGGTCCAACGTGGATTCCAGCGGGCGGAAGGGAACTTGGCAAGACTTGTGGACCGACAAACACGCGTATATTCCCAAAAGCCCATTCACCCTCCGGGGTTGATATAGCGAGATCCATTTCTCCGGTGTCTGGTTTCACCACTACCTCCACAGTGGTCCAATCAGAAATACCACCAGGGAGACACGCCTCAGAGATGACATGATTGGCCCATGAGGCCCGCACAATGCCAGAGGCGGGCTCGTAGTCAACGCGGAGGTGCGGCTCCACAGTGACAAGGTTGAATGGATCTCTTTCACCCACTGTTCTGTCCACGTCCTCCACGAGAAGAAAGTTGAACCGCAGGTAGACTTCATCTGATGACAGTGATGATAATGGAATTTCAACTGCCTTGTGCTTTCAAATCGTACCCATAGATGGAGTGCTATGGAATCATTTGACGAGCTAAGCGTCAATGCCAAATTTGCATAGCTCACTCAGTCACACACACTTGCACACAAACAGATGCAGCGGTGACGTCTTAGCAAATGACCTTGAGGCACCAGGCTTGCTGGCTACTCAGGCCAAGCATAAAACCCCACTAATTCCTTAGTATCGACGGTGACTATTAACCAAATGCAAATAGGATACAGATATGCATATTCATATTGGCCTTTCTATCGACCACGAAATTAAAAATATTAAACTGACATCTAGCTGCTAGAAGATTAAGCACAGTTCAAAAGTACCAAAAGGGAAACATATATTTTAGCAAGTATAAACGCACTTCTTGGACAGGCGGAAGTATTCCAGGGACAACTACGAGTCTCCACTGGTGTCGGTTGAGCGAAAAGTCCAATGGTAGAGTACCAAGGGAACATTTCACCCGAGGGCATAATCATTTGGGAGGTGAGCGAGTCATTGCTACTTAAATCCATAGGTGACACATGTGCGAAGGGACCCCCGTAGGTTGAGTCCAATCGTACAAAAAGGAAGTCGGATCCCACCTCTTCGCCTTCTGCATCGCGCTCAAATCTCAGATCCATTTCTTTATCGAGGAGGTTGAGATAGCCTGAAAGTTTGAAGCCGAGTGCACCATGTCAAAGGCATTGTCGTTTTAGTGAGTCTTTAGTCAAAGAGCATGCTATGTGCGCTTACGTGTGTGGCAACGGATAATGCTGGCTATCAATGAATGGTAGAAAAGAGTTGGTTTCTCCATTCCCAAGTGCGAATTGCCATGGCGGAACTTGCGCATGGCCCTTCCCACTCCGGAAATGGGTACGCTACTATGTCTTGCTGCACCGTGAGAGTAAAAGCGTTTGCGGTAAGGCGCAGAAACATCAATTCATCACTGCAAATTATTTCTTTTCAGAATCAGTGTTTACATTGAGTAAGTTTTTCTTTAAGATGGTAGTGTTAATATTCACAAATCTAAAATATGCAATGAGATGAAAAGTTGCAGATTTTGATGCAGTGTACCAGCAAAGGCGTAGGGCTTAAATGAAAGGTGACCAATACATAATTCTGGTTTTGGTGTGTCACTGAGAGAATTTGTGCTTTGGGACGAAAAGTACAACAAAATGAAGTCTTCAAATGGCACATGCTTAATATAAAGACGCAGTTGGTAGCCTCTCATGTTGGGGTCGAGACACTCACGCTACTAGCCGCTGGAATTTTACTACGCTTGGACGTGGGAGGGGGGGTGTGATGTTCTGCCGGTCATTTTTCTCATAAAACTATGTAGACATGTAGCGCAAGAGCGCTATTTGTAAACTTGTTTTCAAATTCGTCTCGTACACGATTTGGTTGACTCCGACCACGTAAAAATACTGCAGTGTCCAGAGGCAGTATTTTTTTTAATATTTTGGTGACAAAGTGCCCTACCTCATGGTGTTGCACACACATTATACAAATGCACATTTTTCACAAAAAAAGAAATACAAAAGCACAATTAAGTGTAGTATAAGCCAGGCATACTGGCATAGAGAGCTTGCCAGCTTTCATTTGAAATATCGACTAACAATCCAGCAACAAGGAGCAGTAGCACTTTGTAGGAGATTAGATTCAATGGATTTGCACAAAGTTACAAATCTTCTCGGTAAGTTGCAAAATCACTCATCCTAATGCATAATTAATAAAAAAATCACTCGGAACCCAAAAAAGACCAGTAGATTTTTCTTGTTCAACTTTTAACGCATGCAGGTGAGAGTTGCGCACAATCGGAGTTAGCAAATATTGCGAATCCTTGTTTTTAAACTCGTCTCAGTACGTTCATGCAATAAAAAGTCAACCTTTATCAGAAAAATTGAATTTTACACAAACAACAACTGAGAGATTGATCCGCCAAATAAGGGACATTGACGTATCAGAAAGTGAAAAAACAAAGCTTTCTCAACAAGTTATGGCAAAATGAAAAGAAAAACTAACAGCTCAAAGCTGAAGAGATTTGGGATTCATGGTGTTGACTAATTTTGTTGATTGATTACTTCCATAAATAAAAGTTGGGGCTACAGTGGTACTTCCCTCCATCAAAGACTAGGATGATCCGTTATGACTTTATACGTCTCCTTACTTAGCACTAATTGGTGACTAAGATTGTTTTAGACGAAAGGAGTGGGAGTGAGGACATGGCTTACGTCCAGGTTCAGCGACCTCCTTCACCACATAGTCTCCATATGACGGTTGAAGGAGGAAGAGGAGCAGGGGAAGTAAGTGCAGGAAACTCCATAGAGCTCTACGTTCGTGCATGGCGAACGCAAGAGAGATAGGACTGTTCCACTCAGATGACAGTGACTGTGTTACTTGATGGTATTCCAAGGCCGAGCTTCTGATATGAGCGTCTATGCGTGAATGCTTGCGAACATGCACGTCGGCGTTCCTACGCCTAATCGTGGAAGTGTGCGTTGGCGCACGCATTGAACATTTCTGTCGCACACGTGCAATGCCTCTCAAATAACCAATCACTGCACTCGGGGCGGCACACGCGACACCGGATTGGTGCAGAGCGTGAGAGCCACTGACGAGTCAAAGGTAGATGCACTGATGGCGGTAGTGCTGACTAATCACACACCTTGTGTAATCTCTTCGCCCCCGAAGTCGATGACTAACCGATGGCCCCACCATCGTGGTGACCAACGCCCTTGGGAATTGAAGCATCAGCAACAACACCTGGCTTTTTTACTTCTAATGCCGCACAAAATTAAAAACTTCACGGCTATCCTATTAGTGGATTCCAACTTTATGCTACGAGCGACCCATGCAAACCGCGTTTTAGTCTTGAATTGTGAATCCTGATAAAAAAAATTACAAATATCTAGAGGCCCCTTCCATTCATTTTTCCTCTAAAATATGCGTGGATTCGACTTGCCAAAATGTAACCAGCAATGTGCAATCAACTGAAACGTGGGATATGTGCTTCTCGTCAGGAAAACGTAAAGACAACTGCAATATCCCTTGCTTTATAACCTAAAATCAATTTCACTTGAAACCATCTTTGCAAAATCAAGTTTTGTTGACCCACCGAATTTAAAAGGTTCTTAAATATGGTAAAATTCTGAAGTAAAACACTAATCTACAGTTAGCTATTGAATATCAAATTGATGACACCCTAGTAATTTGATGATTTCAAATTTGCAAAATTGTGAAAAGAAATAAAAGTTTGGGTTAAATTAATTTCTCTTCTTGTAAGCTAGTAATTAAAACCAAATAATTGGAACACATATTCCCTGATTGACCTTTCCAACCCTTAAGACCCATGTGCGGTGCACCTATTTCCATGGATTCCGTCAGTTGTATGGATCAGCCAACTTCACAACTACCTATCCGACATATATTAGCGTGATTGGTGAATCAAAAAGGTCGAAAAGTCCCTACCTGGTAGAAAACAACATGGTGAGGCATCTGAGATCCGAGAGCGGTCGTGACGATGTACTCTAAAATGGATCGTATGGCTTCAGCATGTCGTCGATTAAGTCAATATGGCGAATGCTTAGCATCAATTCCCAAATGATCATCGCAGTGTGTCTTATTAAACAAACGCTCGGATGGCCCCGAATCCCATTATTAAACACTAGAGAGTTGAAGCATATACCTAGCTTAAACCCACTTACTCATTTCCCTCGTTTTAATTAAACTCCGGGGGTCATTACTCATCTCTCTCACGTTGATCGACGTTCAGACGAGAGGTGTTTGCCTCACTTCTGGTTAATGCATTCCAGTGATGAAGCACAAGCGGTCCCAGGGCGAATGGTCCCTGTGTCTATTGCAGATTGCCCAATTTTCCGTCAGTATGTTCTGATTTTCTACACCGTACCGAAGAGCGATGTATGCAATGTAATCTCAATGGTTTTTAGGAAAATTTGACAACCCCTCGAACACTAGTAAAACGAGCATTCATACGCATGCGCCAGATGGGTTTGGGTGTTTGTATATTCAAATCACCACACTAGTTTAGATAAAACGCAACTAAAAGACTAAAGAATAAAGTGAACGTACTGCGAGGATGGATGAAGATACGAGAAACTCCTCATTACTCCAATGAAGTGGATATCAAAGGAGTAGGTAAAGATTAAGGATGCGTAATACTGACAAGTAGTTACTTTATGGGAATGCGTGGACCTTACTTGAAACGCATTACCAAAAAGGCGGCTTTTTAATAAGATTAAAATTGGCGACTAGCGAAGTTGAAAATGCATTAAATAAAAGCGATAATGAGGAGTTAGAAACGTAATATCTTGCGGTCGACCTGCGAATTCAACTGGAGTACGACGTCCACATGCATGAGCGGATGCTTACGACATATCACAGGAAAACGTATTAATTATCAGGACACATTACCGTATCAAAAGTGAAACGTCTACAAGCCATAAGCATTTCACATTATACTTTGTGCCTGTTTCTCCTATCCCCGATATGAACGCTTCAAATCCTTCATATTGAAAGTTGGAGAGGAGTCCTTGGTCTTCTCTAGAAAATTTCTTCACATAAATGAAGGGCGAAAATAGGTCAAATAATTGGATGGTGGCAGAAAGTCAATTTCTTTCACCAAGTTTGAGGTACCATAGACAAAAATTGTGGTTAATTAACGGACCACAAAAGCCTGTTACACGAAGGTATCAAGTAAAAACATGTGTGCAAAATTTGCATAAAATTTGAATGATTCTATTGTTTATTGCTTTCCTTAAATTAAAGTGCTAATAAACTCCAGTGACTGACGCAGCTTGTATATTCACCAGAAGAAAACCAATTGTATAATTCATCGGGAAAAAAACTAACAAAGATTGACGTTTTGAAGACAATGATTTAACTGATTATAATAATTCATCCCTTGTATCTCTTCGTCCTACTAATAGTTGAAACAGGGCTTCTTCCAAATTTTAATTGACACCCATATCAAACGGAGTAAAACCTCGCAGAGTGAGAGTATTTGTTTTCGCTTCAAATGGTGAAACAATTAGCGCTTGGAGAAGAAAAAGTGGTGCATTTTTAAACAACTTACAAGCCTCTCATTTGGCGACTATTTGGAGCAAAACATGGCAGAACGCCTTGAGAGGTTACTAAAATTGTGAAACCCTTAAGTGTTAAGCCAAAGTATCACCAACACTTTAAACAACGGTGTTTCATTCTTATCCATGCTATTTGAAATCTCACACAAGCAACAAACTCTTTTAACAGAAAAACAGTAATCTACTGGGGGGGGACCCTTACCTCGTAACCTTATGATATTATGCATATTGAGGTTGAAATTACCTCCTGATTCACAGAAAGTAGAAATTTTCCAACATGAATGCAGTTTTTTGTTTTGGCTGCCTTCGAAATAGGCACTGTTGCATTTAGTCTGACCGCTGCAGAATTACCAAGGCTGCATAAGACACCCGAAGTAATGAGTGAAAAAACCTTTAGAGCAAGAACTCCGCCGGGTTCTGCGTCAAAGTATCCAGCTGGTTAGCGGGGTATTTTATCGAGTGTACTCAAATTAAATTAACCGGTTGCACGCATGCAAATACACACGCAAAGGGAGGGTATGTGTGTTTCCAATCGGACTATTTGACATCGCGTTGTAAAACTCAAAATCATTGGAATTGGTGTTTTTTTCTTGCGAGAAAAGTGGTGCCCGTTTCCCCGGTTCAAATCAGCATGACGGTTCAAGCCAAGTAGAACGCCTTAACGCGTTTTTCAACGACATAAGAAGTCTTTTCATTGAATGATTAAAACATATACGAACTTTGAAAAGGCGAGTACATTCAATCCTAGGAATCATCATTTCAAATTCCACTGTTAGCATCAGATTCGTTTAACGATTGAACAACAAAAGGTTCTTGATTTCTGAAATGGATGTCAGATCTGGGTGGGAACTGATACTGGGAAATTGCACTTCACCCCTTACGATCCATCACTCCGGGATGTTTCTATGTGTGGATTTAACAGTGACTGCCTAAAAAATATACCAAAAAGCCAAAAGTTTCCTTTTGAAAGCAACATTCACTACAGCGTTAACGTTACATGGCTTCGTGGAATGGAGTTTAGACTAGTCAATCCATCTGAATGTCTATATTTCTCCAAACATGACTTTCTTTGACAATTTTTGAGACACAGCAATCTACTTACAGTACCAAGTAACCGAGCCTAATTCATTGCACTTCCGTAGATAACTTTATAGAAACTGCAATCGCGCATGCTTACATCCAACTGCCAGATGCAGAGGTAATTCGATGCTTCATTGAGAATACCTTCGTAAACGGGTGCAATCTGATCGTGTATCACCAACAGACGGTGACTGAAGGACGAACAAATGTTCTTTTCGCTTATACCTTCCATACCGAGGCTGTAGAAAAAAAGCTGTTTAGCAGTCAAACCGCGCTGTTCCAAATACCTTCAGTCGACACCTTGCCTTCTTCGCGTGCACACACTTCCAACAGGTACAGGTGAATATTTTACGCTGACTAGAAATGACAATTCTTGGTAAAAAATTGCGACTATGAAGAAATACTCTTTGTGGAAACACGGACATTTCTCATATTTCCTTCAAACAAGTGTCATTGCTACATTTGACTGACCCAGAATGTGCACTTCCCATAGAGCGCGGTTCAAACTGCCACTTTACCACCGTAATTTAAATCGTGTCATCATTTATCTGCGAACAATGACCACCATCTCCTAAAATCCCTATATAAAACGATATGCACACACACACACACCATAGAGACGTGGATTACGACAACACACTACCCATTAAAACAAATCATCTGATTTGAGATGACAACAATGTTGTTTCATGGATATGATGAACGAGAATACCTTCTCCATTTTGTTCTAGAATTAATTGATAATTGCCTGGCAGAAGTATTGCCAAATCCAACCTGATTCTTTTCCCATTAGCTACCATTTGCTTATTTTTATTGCATCCCCATCTCTCGTACAGAAAAAAAAGCAAAAGAGATCTTCCACTTAGCGACCTGATAAACTTAAAACAAATATAGGCTCGCAATCTTCTAAGTGAGAGAGGGAAAGGAATAACTGAAAGTTTTTTCGGGCAGCAAGTCAGCCAGTCTATAATCGGATTGGCAGAAACAAGAACCGGGACTGAGTAACTAACACGGTGGCCGTAAGTGAAACCGTGGCTACCTAGGAGTAAGAACCCCGCAGAATGCAAGTCTAGAATGGTCACTTTCACTACCCTTACAATAAAAAGGAATTGAGCAATTGATAAAACTATTGCTCCAAAAACTTTCTTTTAAATATACAAAAATGCAGCCAGAAAACGAAAAAATCTCACGTAAAAAAAAGAGAATTTGTGCAGCATTGGACCGAAGTAACTAGCCGTTAAAAGAGCTTTATTTCAAAAATACGCCATTTTTACATGGAGACTACAAAGATATACAATCGGTACATGATCAACGGTGATGTACTTTGTTAGATGTTCGAAATAACAACCCTGGGGAAAAAGGGGAAAACCCTCTTAATTAAGATTCATTTTTTATCCACAAACCCTTTAGGATTGCGATGAAACTCACACAGCTATGGAAATAAAGCAATCGTATCAAAATGCTGCATTGTGCGCAGCTTAATAGCACTATTCTCAATGCTTTTTAATGGGAGTAGTAATGGAATGTTACCTATCCAAGGAAAGTGCTTTTATAGAGTGCAGTCGGTCCACAATTCCCACAAATTTAACCATTTTACATTCCCCAGGGTAATACAGATATGATGGGAAGATCTGCCACTAAAGTATTATATCTCTCTTTGAATTTGTCACATTCACCACGTTCAAAGATAGCTGCTTCTAGACTAGTAGGGGCAGTGAGACTTTGTCAGAAACAAGTTTGTCAAGCAAATCTACGAAATCACCATCGAAATTAATATTACCAACCCATTCAGTATTCCAATGTTACTCAACATTATCGAAAGCATTTCTCAACTTTCACTAAGGTTCCGTTAGTTGGTAAATGTTTCATATAGAATTCACTCATAAAATTTGAACGCCTTGGATAACCATGTCTAAAGAGGTCCAAACAAGGTTATCATCAAGAACTTTGACACAGTGAACGATATAACTGAAGACAAAATGGATAAAAGAATAGGACTTTTAAAGGTTTTAATGCAAATCACATAACTGTTGGTAAATAATTTTCCCTTTTTTTCTCAAAGTAACATGCAATTCTTAAGTATTCTATACACAATGCAAATTAAGGCGCTCGATATACTGTGCCGCAGCAGTTGGCCACTGACTCTATCCATCAATTCCAAAAAAAGCAGCAATAACTGCTGCTGAGGAACTATCACACTGAGAAAAGGATTAGTAAAGTTAAATCTATTATCAAAACACAAGAGCTTGTACTATTCCATGCAGTCGATTCTGTCTTCGTAACAAAACCACCAGTTATGAAATGTAAGCAGGTGGAAAGAGGCTGGCAGCTGTCAACAGAGTGGCTATTTTTAGAAGCAGGGTTGTGCATGCGTACGCGCGTGCGCAAAGGCAGGCGTGCACCCGAACCGCCCGGACGTCCACCCCAATCGATTAGACGGGTAGCGGCGGATGCCAAGATGGGAAACATGCGTGTGTGCTTGGGTGTGTTGGGGCTACTTTACCTATTGTGCGATAGGCCAGTCTCGGTCTTGATTCAAGTCCCTAATTGCATTCAACATTGCTTTGATGGATGGCACTTGGGTAGTGTAGGCGCATAGTAAGGCCAGTAACGCCTACGACTCAGTTCCAAACAGTTTCTTAAGGTGTCATTTAGCTAAAATCACTTACCATTTCCCAAATTATGCAGGGCATGCTGATTTTTAACTGGTCTATTAACGGAGGAGACCAAGGTATTATCGGGACCAAATCTCAACTCCAGCGATGGGCGGAAGCTAAACTAAAAGAAATTAGAGATTCTTCTAAATTGGATCCACAAATAGAATAAGCTTAATTTAGGCTTAGCAATAAGCACCGAATTGACCATGAGAAAATGGCACTACCAGTAACGGCAAATAAATAAACGAATAGTAGATGGAAATTTATGTACGTTCTCGGGAACACGCGATGATTACTCACTTACGCTGACAATGGACTTCACTTCTAGAAAAAATCCTCAGCCAATGCCTTCGAAGGGAGGTAAACTAAAAACCCATACCCCTCAAAGGTGTGTATGGGGTAGCTTTTTGTCGTTTCGACTAAGGAATGGGAGCCGTCTGGCTAAAAGTTGACAGTCGTAAATATTACCATTCGTACGTATACCAAAATTTACTGCCACTTTTTATGCTACCGGAACTTATACTACCGAACCGATAGAAATTTCTCGCTATCGGGAACAACTGCATGTTATTTAGCAAGAACAAATTGAAAAGGTCTTTTCAGTAGAGCAATTGGCATTGTAATAGCGAACACACTTTCTCTTCACCTGATTATTTTCAACATTAAGTATGCTTCCGTAAAAGCAACCATGACCTACTCTTTACTAGAGCCCAAAATCCCCAATTAGACACGAATAACACATACTTTGTAAATGAATGGCAACTTCAAAGTATGTTGATTAATTGCCACTGAAATCGTAGCTATGAGTATTTGGAGGACCAGACCTAGAGTCTTCAACGCAAACGGCTTCATTAAGGGGCTCTTCAAAATGAGGAACCATTTTAATGTGGAATGCGGTAGCAATTTGGAGACAGATCTTAGAAACGAGAAAGACTCCATAAAACAACCTAAGAGTCTGAGTATCGCCTCAGAGACCGACAAAAAGCACCGATAATCTTAAGGGGAAGGTCAATTGTATTTTTTCCAAAAAACCAATTCAGTGAAATGCTTCGAGAGGTATGTCCCGTTCAAAGTTCGGTTCTACACATTCAAAAAATCCTTTGAGTGATTGATTCATATGCGTTACCTGAATCACCACATTCCATTCCCTCCTAAACAATGCAAGACCCAATTCAAGCAAACTGCACAAACTTCATTGAAGGACTTTTTAGCTTCTCTACCTGCTTATTTGTCAAAGATTTGATTAGATAAAGACATTTCTACTGTTGTACCCTAAATAAACTGACCTGCGGAATAAAATGTGAAATTCTACATTGCTTTGTACGCGTCTTATTCATTTTTGCCTCGCCTCTCATTTGATCTCTGTTGTACAGATATTGCGATTTTCAGTAATCGCAACAGGGCACGGCAAACAGTAGAAAAACAGTATAAACAGAAAGGACGTCATCTTGCAAGGAATGTAATGAGCTGCTTGTGGGCCTAAAGCATGCGTTTACACAATATCGTCCGATTCGATAGAATGATTTCATTTCTATGGCGCCTTCACGTCCCAACATTAGTGCTACCTAACACACTCACAGAGCTTCAACAAACAAAAGACGGTTTGTCATGCTATCAGAGTTTCAATTACTTGTACTTTTAACAACGCAAAACAAATTAAATGGATTGAAGTTACGAAAACCCATTTTAGTTTTCGGAATAAGTCAACTGCACATACAGCTAAAATGTGTACCTTCCAAATCATAGCTGAATGAATAGTCAACATAACGGATTTTATTTAATGCAACTTTGAAAGTACACAGGTTGGCATTTTCTGTTAATTTTCTTTGTCGACATAGAACTAGAGAGACATTACTTTCAACACAAAGCGAGTGTCGATTTTGTCAATATCTTCACAACTTTACAATTAAACATATGAATCGGTGTGATACTTAGTGGTTAGATACTTGCGTCTTAAGTGGTATCAAGGTGATGCGTCAGCTTCTTCGCTCTAGTTGCTCTGTACCATCGGATAGAACAAATCGCAAGTAGGTACTTTTTGATATTTCGGCAAGAGTGACTACTCCAAAAAAGTTTCGAATATTATCCTACAAAAACACCTGAGCTCTATATCCATCCCTAACTGGTTTGACCTGACCAATGAAGGTAAGCATAAGTTGAATAGTACACGTACCCCCCAAAATGGATTTGGTCACTTTTGGAGAGGTCAACAATTTCCCAAAATCATTCTTTGAGGAGGCGACGTGAAGAATTGAACATTTCCGGAACTTATCCAGTCTTGCACAGTAGATTGCGTAGTCTGTAGACGTGAAGAAAAGCCTCTCCCGTGATTCCACTCGCAAGGGAAAAAGGCAGGAGAGAAGAATGAACGGCCACATCTACTGCATACCTTCCGTTGCTATCATACAACTAAGCTTAACATCGCCTGGCTGTCTGCTCACACCTTGCGAGTCCCATTCACGTGCTCGGCGTCCATTGGTCAGTTGGAGCAGATGTTAAGGTCACACTTTTCATTGGCTAGCGCAAGTCAGACAACGGACACTGGGTGCTTTTCAGTTGTTCGCTGTCCTGTCATCTGTTTTACAGGTTTTAATGTCGTGACGGTGTTGCAGTTAACGTCCTTTATCTATGGTATCAAACATCCGCAGAGTTATGTATTCTTTATCCTTAAAGTCTGGGCGCGATTTTCAGAGTATTTTGCTTCTAGACTAGAAACATTTCCCAAATTAGCAATTTGAGAGTCAGAATGCAACTTTTATGACAGGGAAAATCAAGTATTTGGGGATAATTTACTACACCATATGAACGATTACAATTGCCGACACTATAAACCATTGCTCAAATTTCATTAAACACCAGTTAAACCGACAGAGGGTATCATCTTGTGCTCTGGTAGAATTTTCTACGGCGATTCTCGGTCTTATCGTTGTTTAAGCCAGTTGCTGACTGGTCGGGAATACATTATTAGCTTGTGCTGCTAGGGTGGCCTCATGAAATTAATGTAGTTTCGCATAAAGATATGGGGTAGAAGAGACAACAATAATGGGGTCTCCGATTTACCTTTCCTGATGCCGTCCATCCTGAAGGTATAGTGACGGTTCTACAGATCCATCCTGTATTACGATTCAGAAAATCTGTTCCAATTTCACATGACACTTTGCCATAGCCTCCTGAGGCATTAACTACAATTCCTAGAGCAGAGTGACAAAGCTAATCTTAATTCGTGGTAAGGTTTCAAATGTGTCCTCAATTTGTTTTTCCAGCATTTAAGTCTTGAGAAAAATTTATTAATTTGCAGGACCTTGAGCTCATATTTTTTTTTCATTATTTGAACACTATCAATTACTTCTTAATAATTGAAAAATAATACAATTTAATCCATAAGGTACGTTTGAAAGTGGGTGCCGAGATAAATCTATTAAAGCAGCATAGAAGGGTTGAAAGTGTTTTATTTACGCCTATAAATATTCCGATCGAAAGACAATTATGCTGTATGAGCTTAAAAACCTATTGAGTAACGGTTAAATGACTGAGTGTGTAAAATTTGCCGTCTACACTTTAACGCCACGTATTTACGCATTGTATACTAGTGTTTAGAAATAAAGTATCACTTGAAAAGCTTTTTAGCCTCTGCATTTTGGCGACAAGGTGTTATGAAGCGAACAGAAGGCTGTGGAGACTGTCAGTACGAATGACAATGGTAGAGCATCAAAGATGTCGATTTGCTATGAACTGAAAGGGTCTAAGGTATTCCTCTTCGCTACAATTACGATCCGCATGATATGGTAAGAATTGAGCCATCTCCCACATCACTTCACCGTATCCACGTCCGCCTATAGCAGAGGTGGCAACAAAATATATCCGCCGTTGATACATAAAAAGAAGTGGTAAGGTCAGATAATCCCTAAAAGCAGTTAAACGGAGGTGGGGACTATAGGGAACGACATTAACCTTTCTTGGAGTGCTTAAAGGCGCATTTCCACTTAGTGGACTTGGCGACTTCTGCAGCGTTGTAACATTCATGGGTAATATTTCAAGCGTTTCCAAATTACATTACACTTTCTCCTCTCAAAATCAGCACAAAAATTGTCATTTTTCTAAAAGAAGACAAGTCCCATTTTATCTTACCTTGCACTAGACAGCTTCTAGCAGCAGAAGCTATGTGCATCCGGATTTAACCAAATAATTTACATTTGATCATTATTTATTTAAAATAGACAGTGGTTGACATTGTTTTTAACTACAAAGTAACAGATTGCCACTTTTCTTGAAGTCAAAGTAATTATAGCAACAAAGACTTCGCATGGGTATTATTGACATCCCATTCGGGTAGAAAACGTATCGGCGTCAAATTAATGCAGAATCATTGATGTTTGCATCAAAATAAGCTAAAACTATGGGCAACAGATTATTTTTTAATGTTAAAATGAATATTTAAAGTAATTCATCAGCACTCAGAGCGCACAACTCCTCTAAAATATAGGTTAAGATGGTCTTCAAATATTAGTTGCAGACCTCAGTATTGATGTTTGGACAGAATTTGTTAATTTCTTCTATTTTAAGCTCCACAGTCCCATATTCTTTCAGAATGTATAAATTATTTTAAAGGACGACAAGAATTACCGTTTTGGCACCGCCATAAGAAAATCGAGTCGCCTATCAGGCCATCAAAGGGAGATGTTCTCACATCTGGATTTGTCATCTGCTTGAATTGCCCACTTCTACCATATTCGGCACCCATGCTGCTGCATCCCTGAAATGATTTCAACAAGCGTAAGTTCGAAGCGTTTTACTTCCGGTGTGCTTAGCAGCTCCAGAGGGTACGAGAATGGATCTCAAAAAACCACTTTTATGCATTATTGAGCAATCACCCTAGAAATAAACTTACCTCTTTATGATAACGCATTAAGTGCTAGGTATGAAAGCATAGGGACTTACATTTATGCTCCATCGCCAAAAAGCAGAACAGACTGTTAGTTCACCTTGGACGTCAACTCTTACACCAGATTGCAGTGTTGTCAGTTTGACAGTGCAGTCACACGATCCACCTAGACATGATCAAACCCATTATTTCCAACAAAAATATTAGAATTTTTAAGCATTAAAAGGGCAACACTTACGTGTTATGTACTTTGGATGGTACAGAAAAATATCCTAACACATCAAATAACTTGTTTAACTTGTACGCAAAGATGTACATGTGACCTTGGTTTACCGTTCATTCAGACTTGCTAGGTTTTTTTGCGAATCCCAAATGAGCGTTTGACTACACCGTGTTAAAGCACCCAAAAAGTCCGAAATTTCTTTTTTATGGGCATGATTAGCAGTTGTGGGTTTCACCAAGGGAATGAGCATTTAGATTGCAAAAGTTATGTATTCGATGTGAGTTGGACATGGTGGGTTTTAGAGCACAAACCTTGACACCTGTGTTGTCGTGATTAGGTTCTCCAACGCATGGGTATTCATCGTGAAATATAGTGCTATATGAATACTAATCTCTTGTTAATTTCTGTTATATTTACTCAACTATTTACCTAAATACACTAAAAACAAGTGCTTGGGATTTGGTGGCTACCGGTGCATTTCTGGAATAAATTTAATTGGATCTCTTCTATGGTAGCTAGTTTTTAGCTCTCTTGGTAGGAGCATAGATATTAATGTAGAAGTGCGGAACTGTAAATTTATATGGGCTGTAATGATTTTGCTTGATAGCTCCCTTAAGGAAAAGTAATCCGGCTACTATTTTTCATACTAGCCCTAATAAACACATGGCAGAAATCTTATTTAGATTTTGTTTTAGAAAAAAATTTTTAACTATTTATTTACAGGATTGTGACAAGTATAATCACTCTACTTCTACTTAGTTAATCAGTTTCTAGTTGATTTTTTCAATTCTGAGTCAAAAAGTTGGGCCACTTTTTGAAAAAAAGACTGTAAAAACTAGAATCAGAATAAATTACATTTTCTGCACAACCCCAAATGCCATATTAGGAATAATGAAATGATGATAAATGAAATGTGCATCCTTCCACCTCCTAAATTAAAGATTCTAGAAGCTATTATAAACAAGTCTAATTTACATTTATTTAGTTCATTGAATTCTACATCTGACTTCATCTACTAAGTAATTTTTATGAAGTCTAACGTTTTGGGAGTGGTTTTCGGACCTACACAGTCTGTGATATTTAATTTTGCCCAAGTCCGTATTCCATTAGTATTTGAAGATGATGACGACCAAGTATTGGGATAGCCAATCACATGAGGGCTTGACTTTTTAAGCATTACCTCCCTGCACGAGCGCACCCACGCACTTTGGTCTGCGTCTGAAGCAGGCCTCAACTTTCGTCTTGGCTATATGAAGGAATCGAGGGGACGGAGGAAGTACGGATTTGGCGTTTACCGACCTCTTAGAGGGTAATAAAACTTGGTCACCAAGCCGCAAATAGAGATTCTTCCTTGACTTGACGTATCTCAAGGTCTAACAAACTCTTGACGTTAACCATCAACAAAGGTACAAAAAGTAGTAAGAATTGTTTAGCTGAAATTCTACTTAATTAAGTATGTTTTAAACTTGATTAGGTAGGCCTGTGAATTGAAATGAGATGTGATATGTTGGAGCAGTATGTTACTTGTCTATCTATTAATTCTGTTTCGATGAAGAGGTTTAAAGATAAAGACATTGTATCTAAAAAAAGCCTTTTCAGTAATAAGTTGGTACTTTGGAGGATTTAGTAGAAAAACTCAGTTTTATAAAGTTAAGATCATTAGAAGCTGAAGCTGCGGTAGAGTGAGACGCACATGTGGTGGGGCAGATGACGATCGACGATCTTAGTGCGCAGAGAGGATGCGGTATTGGAATGAAGCATCCTGTGAACAGTAACGAACACCCGTAGCTACTCATAACTTTTAAAAATTTCAAGCCCGCTGTCTTACTGGCGGTAAGACGTTTGAATATTTTGAAGGCTTCAGCATTCGGTCATGAAACTGTAAATCAGCGCCGATCTTAGGCGTGGCGATAGAGTTCTGGTCCGCTACCACTACAGTCATTCCTGTGAACATTTAGTCAGCGCATGAAACACCTGCCTCATCATGGCATAATCTGTTCAGTGGAAACGGTGAACATAGAATGATCATTCGCAAACACGCTGGGTAGAGGGCCACCGATGACGGAATGGGGCAGGCTGTCCTAGGGCTATTTAACCACATTGGCGATTAGTTTGATGTAATGGTTAAACGCTAGGATAAACGTACAACTGTAAGGGAGGACTGCTTGAAAAATACAGGTGTAATTTTACTTTATGATTCTTTGTAATTTTTTTATTAAACCCAACCGTCTTTTTT
>NW_020170473.1:84816-115194 GCF_000524195.1 Echinococcus granulosus
GGTCGTCCATACTCCATTTTAACAAATTTCAAAACCAGTTATGGTCCACTGTCACGTCTGTATATAAATGAATTTAAATTCATTAGTTGCCAACTCATGAAATACTTAAGGGCCTGTTGTAGGACAGTAATGTATGAAAAGGAAAGGAATATAGAATAACCAATAGGAGTAAAAGCTGAGTGCACGGATGTTATTAACATAGTTATTAAGAGAAACAATCTTCTGGTACATGTCGACCCATTATTCAGCAAATAATATAATTATCAAGTTTTAAACACTAGTTTTTTACAAATCAATTATTTTGGTTATTTCCGCATTTACCTATTACCAAATTCGAATCAGTATTAGTGCGTCGAAAAATAATGCAAAAAAAAAAGAATTTCTTCTTGACTAATGATTGTTCGTAATTTAAGTACGAAAGCCCTTGCCTATCCTGGTATGCAACATTACTGCCTGGTGGTAGAACTTGATTTCCTGTACTGCTGTCGCATAACAATGCCACCAAGTCCCATTTAACGGTCCTCTTGATCTGGCGTGCTCGGGCACTTAATTGAATTAACCGGCATAGCATTGTATTCCCCCTGCCTTCCCCCTACTACCCAGAATGTGTCTGTCTAAATTAACTAATGATTCCAAGATTACCTGAATCAACAAGTTGACTTGTAGTTTTATTTATGATCAATTTGTAACTGAACCCTTGAAACTGGTGGATCAACCTAAGGGCCATAGTTTCCAAATGTTATCCAAATTCGAAAATGTTGAGTGAGTAAATTTTGCTACTATCAACTGTGACATTTTTAGGGAGCTAAAATCCTTCATTCCAACATTTCTAACTTTACAAATTACTACGTGTTAGTCAAAATTATTACAAAAAAACGATGAAATACAGTTGTTTTCCCATAAAATGATTGGAAATAACTTAAAAACCAGTGAATGGATGAAACAGGGCATAACTAACTTTTCAGTGACTGGAATTCATTTTGCTTTTCTCAATTTCTGCTATAAGATCCCGACTGAAAATGTTTTTAGTAAGAGTTAAAGCAACAGTGGAGGAGAGCGCGACATCTACCATTCAGTTAATGCCTCACTAGCTAGAATACAGAAAATGGATTGCTTAAGCTCAGACGACAATGTTATTTTTTTGTCACAACTTCGATTGAGAGACGCACTGAGCCATGAATTTGACAGAATACAAAACAGCATCAAAGTAGGACCTGACAGCCAAATATCCGGAAAGTGAGTGATGAGAGGACCTCCGGTTATACAGCATAAATAAAAAATTGCCTATTCAAATAAAAATTTGTTGCAAGCACTTCAAAGTTCGACGAGAATCTCGACAGCCAAAGTGTTTAAGGAATATGAATTGCATACAGTTAGAATGAGCATTTATGTTATAGCGGTTTTCACGTTAGACGAAACGATAAGTGTGTAACACTAAGAGATGCTTCGAAATGTGAGAAGGTTTCTAAAACTTCGCAGTTATCGATGTAGTCTTTATTTACGATTAATAAGAGTATTCACTTACTAGAGACTATAGAACTCCAAAGAAACTCCATTATTCACCCATAAAAATGTTGGGTTATGTAGACAAATGGGAAAAGGGAGTACAATTAGACTTTGAATTTCCATTTTTCTAAAGAGTTGGTTCGCCACCTGCTTCGTTATTTTAACGCTTTCTAATAAAAATTTTATTGTCATGCGGATTACTATTTAATTAGAGAGTAAACCAGTCAGTAGGCATAGTTTTCGTGCTGACATTGCTCCCGTTGGTAAGTTAGTGTGAAATATTTCATTACTTTAATGAAGGCCTTATCATCAAGTTGCAAAAAAACGTCTCTTAAGCTTAAATGCAGGAAAAAGACGAAGCCCTCTCTTTGTCATATTACTTTATTGACTTGAAAAAGAGATTCAGTTATGACCAAGTCTCAAATGTTGGGGAACATGGACCTCAATTTGCACCACTCATCTCGAATACCATGTCCAACTTCTCTCCAATAGCGTTTCATTTGATTACAAAACGAATCCATGGTCTTCTTGTCAATCTTATAGTAGCCATCGTCATCTTCGATCTCATCACTTTCATCTTCATCGGCTTCATCATCCTCACCTTCATCTTCAGCCTCTTCTTCATAAAATAGGGCTTTTTCATCAGCATGTTGACTTTTGCCAGTTCCCAAATGAGCTACCTTGCGGACAACACCTTCAATTGCAATTTTATCGGCATCCTTATCCTCACTTTCCTGTTTGCCTTCATGGGATACCTCATGAGGTAGGGGCCGTCCTTCATCTCCGCCAACAGATTCATCGTCTCTATCTTCACCATCCACCTCATCTCCTTTACTGACTTCCCCCTCCTTTACAACCCTTTGATGAGGTCGACGTAGGCACTTTGCCTCAGCCTGAGCAAAGAGCACGAGGAGGCTGCAGAAAGTAAGTAAGAACAGAAGTTGTGTTCTCATGGTCCACCATGGGCTCTGCTCACCACGATCCGCGGTTTTATAGTCTGGATGCCTGTGTGTGAATTGGCATGCAACTGTCACGCATAGAGGTGGATGAACTCGATTGGATCAAGAACGAGTAGCAAATGTGTCTACTTTCTCCGTCCCACTCAAATTGAAGGGATTAAAGCATGAGTCAAAATGATAGTGTTATCCTTTAACTAGAACTAGACTAAGAACTAAATTTCTACTCATTCATAAACTTAGGCAGTCATTTTTAAGAACAAACAAGAACTAAAACACACCTAGTCAACTCGAATATGGGTGCAATTTCAATAAAGTATAGTAGTGTCCTTTCCATGAATTGGTAATTCAACAATTTCCCTCATGGTATAGCCACTCGTTTTTGTTTTCATTTATGAAGTGAGAACATTTCTGCAAACAGCAGAGTTGAACTCTGTACTTAATCCAAGGCTTTTGAAAATTACACCATTGAAAGCCAGTGGTTGTTTGATTTTCTGGTTTTTAATACATCATGGTCCTACATTAGCCGTTAATGGTTCCGATTAAGTCTTTAGGGGCTTAAAAGGTAGCTTAGGTGCTACAGTGATTGTGTGGCAAAAAGTATTCGCCACATTTTTAGCTCACTCACCCTGTTTCGCTATAGGAGGTTCGTATTCTCGCGAACCGATGATGGATAAAGAAGGAATTGTTTAGCAAGCTAGACTGACAAAACAGTGCTACTTAACGAAAGGGATGGAAAAAGTATGCTTTTGAATCTTATTGGGGATGCATTTAATATTTGTTATCGTTAAATTAATCATTTTAATGTGTATCAGAAAGTGTAGTAGATATTTTAAATTAACTTGGTCCCATTACACCTCTAGATAGCATTAATCTTTGACTTTAATCCTTTCAAACACCATTTCCTTCCAGTGAGATATTTGATCTTTTAAATATTTTTCGCACTTCAAATTGCGCGTAATTCAATTCATGCGTAATTTGTATGAGTAAGAATGACTACTGTGCCGAGACATGACAAATCTTTACCATTTGCAATCTCATTTTTATTTTTCCCGAATGCGTATGCTAATCTGATTAAATTCTCCTGGAAGCAGGTAAGAATTCGCCAAGTTTCATACAGATGGACAGCTCATTCTTCAAGTCTCCGAGATTCCAATACCCTATCATTTGAGTTTTACTAACGTTCGCAACTCTGCTCAACAATACATGGTCATTGGAACAAACTGTTAGTTACTTTGCTCTTCAAGAGTGAAGACAAGCAGAACTTTGTAACTTAAAGAGAAGAAAAGAATTCTCTCTTTTAACTCGACTCGATTTCACAAACAGCTTTTCTCTAGTCACGGAATTTAGTTCAAATGTGTTTTGACATTTGTGGTTTTGATCTTGACACTTCTGATACCCTTTAATGGAAAAAGGGTGTTTTTGATTCTGGCACAGCGAAAAGACAACGTCACGGGCAAAGAATGCCAAAACAAAGTATAGTGTTGCTACTTAATAATAAAGTAGTACCGAGTCTAGTTCAGTGGCTTTTCAATTTTCACCAGGGGTTACCATTTCAAGTAAGGCGGAGTAAAAACGAATGTACTTAGAGTTAAGAGAGCCACTCTATTTGGAGTAGTATAAGAGGGGCTC
This sequence comes from Echinococcus granulosus, assembly GCF_000524195.1. Classification (NCBI taxonomy): domain Eukaryota; kingdom Metazoa; phylum Platyhelminthes; class Cestoda; order Cyclophyllidea; family Taeniidae; genus Echinococcus; species Echinococcus granulosus. The sequence continues at coordinate 88,911 of NW_020170473.1, forward strand.
AGACAGGGCAGTGTATTTGGGTGCGAAGTTATGCGTATGCGAACACCCCTGATTTGCGGATCCGAATGTTACAGTGATAGAGAAGTGTAAAGCTTTTTGGACTGGCACACACCTGAACACAATCCCCGAATCAATTACTGTCGTAAAATATCAACATGAGAAGATGTCTTCAAAGAGCGACCACAAACTGAGTTTGTACAATACTGTTTTAAAGTTCTTTCATACACTCGATCTCTAAAATAGACTTCAAAACTTATAGCATTATGATCAATTAGACTGCCTTCCAATAGTGCCCAATGAAATCCTATTAGAATCTATCCATTGTTTATGTAAACGTTACGAATGCGACCATGTGAAGCAGTTGATTTTATAATTTAATTTGTAGGCGTTTAGGGTAACTGTCTTTGAAATTTGTCTATAATTTATCTAGTACAAACAATGGATATGGAGGGGATTCAAAGCATTTTCAATTTTATGAATGGTTGTTGAAGTAACATTTTTGTTGACTTTTCTTGAAATGTTATTTGCCATTCTACCAAATAAATCAGCAAATCATTGAAGGGAGGGTAATCAGTGCTAAGCATTTCGTTTGGAAGCCCATATATGTAGCGGAAGAAATTGCGGAAAGATAGCTAGGTTTTCGTCATTAGTTAGCTTTTTGTAGTGGTGGGTCATTTTACTGTGAACTGCGACTGAATTAGGTGAATTACACGTGGAACTGGTGCATAAATGACTTACCACATTAACTACCAACCTACTTACCAGCTGAATCAGTAAGTGGGAACTCCTGCTCTTGGCTTGAGGTCACTTATGAATTCGAGTTTGTTTTTTGACCAATATAGGCTGTACATTACTATATCAAAGTGATTTTCGACACACGGTACATCTTGTCGTACCGTCACCGCGGAGTCGAACCCTGAAATGAGTGGTCTCTGTTGGGGCAAACCCTTTGTATATGTGAGTATTGCGTATTGGAGGAAGTGGATAACGGAAGGCTTGGAGGTTATTTTGGGTATTGCTATATCTTAGGCAGTTATACTAACCAGCTCTCCATATCTTTGGATCGCAGATTTGGCGTTATTTTCATTTGCTTGGGTGGAATTTTTGCAATTAGGTAACCGTTCTGCAAAAAATCGGCGAAAAAGTGACAATGAAACCTTGCGACCTAGTATCGTTTGGCTATTTCGCCTTCTTTTGTGGTGGGCGTTGGCTCAAATCAGGCCTGTCCTGCCCTGTCCCACAAGTGGCAATCCCAGGCCAATCGATCGGTCGACGCGCACACAAGACCCGAGCGTAGTGAGACGGACAGGCGATGCGCGTGGGCACGCGTGCCTGCCCTCTCAACCCGAGTTAATTGACTAGATATACAGACAGGCGGAGCAAGGCAGTATACTCCCACCGGAAAAGGAGCATGCGGTAACTGACCTAAGAACCTCGACTTAACTGCCACAGCGCAGTCTTTGCTATGAAGCGAGGTGTAGCAAAGCTGTCGGCTGTCTTGGCACCTCGAGTAAGGCCCGTCTGCACTGAGGAGCTGGAAATTAATGGGAGTGGTAGTGATGATAAGGACCGGAACTTCCGGCAAAACCATAGGTAAACTATTAGATCGACTCCAGGGGAACGGATATGGTTGGCGCCCCGCTTATGTGTACTTGCGTACGTGCACACATGCCTATCTGTTTATACCCTAAGGAGGCAGTTCAGTTTTGCCAAGATTTGTTTAAGTTAGGCTGCAATTTTTGGCTATCTCAATTTGTAAAAAAATTATTTAGATTCGGAAATCACGTGTGTGTGTGTGTGTGGTCACGTACGTCTGCGACGAATGCTGCGCTGTAGACGCCAGCATTCATCTTCAATTGTTTTACCACTTCACTCCCCATTTTCTTAATTCTTACTGCAAATAAACAAGTTGAAAAGTGGCTATTAAACTAGCAGAACGGATAAGAAGCTCTGTGATGTGAGGCCATGGAGTAAGAAATTAGTGATCGACAGCGGCATTTGTGTGTAATTAGAGTCGATCCCATCCTCTATAAATGCTTTTTCTTAAGATACCTAAAGCATGAAGATGCAGAGCTCCACAGAATCCGATTGTAATTCGTAGAGTTTTATTTATTATGCAAGAGGATACTCGAAATGTATATCATTACCGTTTTAAGGGAGAATTCTTGCTAGTTTTCTTCGGTTAGGATTGCATTTTTGCAATTAGTAAACGAACTGATGACTCTGCATTGTTGAATCCTAATCCAGATCCCTAACTGAACCTCAGCCAAATAATAAAGTCGGGAAGTTATTAAGTGAATGATAAGCAGATAAGTGAGAGGAGGAGGCATGCCTGTAGGCAAGCCAGTAAATAGGCAAATAGCTGTGGCTCAAAAGTTGCCGATTTTGCCCAAATTCATCGGAGTAATGAAAAAGTTGGAAAAGGGAGTTTAGATACACGGTTTTTTCGCCTTCAAGTAGTTTACACTAAAGGGTCACCACTTGATTTAACTGCAACCTATTTTCGCCTGATTTTCTACAATTAAGTATCTAGCCCGCGGGGCCAAAACTCGAAATCTATCTTCTTGGATTTCTCCCTAGACAGCAGCTATCTTTATCAAAAACGAGGTATGGGATTCTGTGTCAGTGCGATTAGATTGATGAAAAGATTATCTCAGTATTGTATGTAAAGTAATTGTCCGCAACATTTGGCTGTTAGATATCTTCCGCCGAGCACAAATTGGAAGTGTATGTAAGATACTAGTTGGGGCATGGTAAACACGTTCAGAATAATGCGGACATAAGGATCATGAAACAGAGTCAAATGCACACCTTGTTGCTTAGGCTTGCATTTTAATGTGCCAGTTAATTTAACTGTTTGTCGCTTGTGCTTGAGTTTATCCTGACCAATAGGGCTGCACACCGCGTGATAAGCACAATGTTTCAGGTCGGAATGAGGATAGTTTATATTCAACCAAATGTTGATCCACGCTTTCACCTCCTGCTATCCTGCCACTGCAGGTAACCTCAGAAAGTTTATGCCGTTGGATGCAGAGATGCACTTTAAGCAGGCTAGAGTGACAGGCTATTTAAAATCCAAGTTTACACAGAAAAATGCTGAAATTCGCATCACTCCAAAGCGAATCGAGGTTATTTCATCAAAAGTGTATTTTTAGAGATAAATATCTCACTGAATGCAAAATACGGCATTTACTTTGGGATGCGGTAACTACATTTGTTATCTTTAATGAAATAATCCTTTTCTTACTAAGTATTAGGCTTTCTAAAGGCATTAGAGCAGTAGGAAAACCAATTTTATTGGCATATGTGCACATATTTTCCTACTTGACCAGTTACGCACCAAATTTCGAGTAAAGTTATTTAATCTACGCACATTCTATTGCTCTTATAACTCCCAAAACCATATCATTTATTCAACAAAAATAGCTTTAATGTAGATCCAGTTGAATTAATTTAAAGCAATATTTCATAACTGCATCAAATGATTTTTATAGAAGGCAAAGTAGCTTCCTTATTAGATTTTTGATACTTACGTAAAAGTTCGAATTCGCATTCGCATGGTAGACGATTCAAAATGGATTGTACTATGGATGCACTTTACATGCTGCCAGTCGGAAGTACGCATCCCGACATCAATGAACATCACAAAACAGGCGTTAAGAGTTGCACTCCGACATGTTCATATCTAGGCATGGTAAGAAATTAAACTTGTCAGATGTGAAAAATCCAAAAACCAGTTGGTGAACTTTCAATTACAGCTGTGCCTACTTACTTGTAGCTTAATTAAATAACCTTAAGGAGGTGGTTACACTATCAGCATATACGCCGTACGGTGTAATCAGTAGGGGTTGGATTTCCATTGTACGGCATTAATTGCCTGTTTAAAACTCTATTTTGGTACCAGCTACTTATGGGCTACGCCATTGCACTTCCCCCGGGCGGTCTGGCCTCCGGATCGTGCCAGTAGCCTCCAGCCCCGCTGTATGTCGACAATACATTCTGACCAAGTATTTTATCTTCCTTCGTCTTCAAGGAGGTCTCAGGGCGCCACCTCCATATCCCCAATTTTGCCTTCCGTAAAATGTATATCCAAATATAAATGCGACCGATATTTCACTCTTGATGATTACAAATATTCGTTGAAACCTATAGTTTAGTTTCTTTGTTCTTTCCTACAAATAGCAGTTTTGTGCCTCGCTGAGCAAGTATTCAGGGAATTCCGTGTTTCTGATAAGTAGGATGGGCAAAGCAATCCAAGCACTTGCTCCATATAGACAAGATTCTGATAAAAAAATTGCAGTTTTTAAAACCACACAAATGCACGTTTGCACCAGGTGCGATTAAAGTGTTCGTTTTTTTCCCATCCTTTCCCATTGGGCAAATTCAAGGTCGTTATCAAGAATTCGTTAAACACAAAAACCTCATTGCGCCAATTTCACAATAATGCTTGAATTGTTGTTGCGTGCGTTAAATTGTAGTGCTGAAAACTCTTCCAATACATTTACGAAGGCACTTAAGGTGAAATTGAATATCCCAGTCGATTTTAATTAGTTTGATTGACATCACATCAAAAGTGGACTTATTCTAAACTTCTATGGCGCTCTGAGACTTACAGTAGAGCATGAAGCTACTGGCGGAGGTACAGTAGCGGAGCCTCTAAGTGGCCCGTTACGGAAACCAAGAGTTAAACCAACAATCAAAGTATTGGATAAGTTTACTGTTTATTTGTGAAACTGTTTTATGACTGTAGCAGAATTCCATTTTCCCCTGGGAAAGGATAGCTGATTATACCACAAGGACTATGGGCACCCAAACGGTTGTCGCATTTTTGTGATTTGAGGATACATAGTGAGCTACGAGAAGAAATTATCCACGAAATGTATCGAACGCATTACCTATAAATACACTCGTTCAGACTACGCCAATCTTTTTCGGTTGAAGTTTCACTTAAAAGACAGATGAACATGGCATGAAATCGCCTTCTAGCAAAACCAAACATGTCCTTGATCCCAAGGTGTAGCGTTTGGAATCAAATTGCAGAGAAAATATTCAGACAACTTGATTTCGATGACAATCCACTCAAAGATAAATGCATCGCTCTCGGGAGGACCTTCTATTCTTGTTACTGAAGATTTCCGTGTCGCTAGTGAATTAAATAAATCGAGATTACTGCATCAATAATGACTTTTAGCAATGTTTAATGCGAGCGATGAAACAATAAATTCACACTCACACCAGCTGACAATACCGTTGAAGCTGGTAAGCGAGTGGGAGGTAGAGAGACGCTGCCCTATCCTCATTCGCCACAATCCCTTCATATACCCTCATAATTGCAGGCGAAATAAAAGAGACATTTAGAAAATCAAAAAAAGATAGAAAAGGGGGCCGTGCAGGCGTGGCGCAAATCCAAGTTTAAAAATACCATTGAAGAGCCTTTGTCCCAATAGCAAACAATTTTAGGTTGATTTTGTGGTTATTTTAACAAATTAAATGTTTTGAGACGTTTCCTGCAATTTTTATTTTTATCACTTGGTTGATTACCTTATAGATAGGAGACTTTGCTTACTGATGGTGTTTTAAGTAAATAGTGGGGGAACTACATCTACCAAACGATATGCATGCTTGTAGAGTAGGGGACACATTCAGGGTGGAGAGGGACTTGTTGCTCCGAATGTAATCTGCCAAGTTTGGAGAGCATTACCGAATACGTAGTGAGCATTATGCAAAAGTACAACTTACAATGAAAGCAAATTTTGTGTATTATTATGACTGACGTATCCCAAAGCAAACTTCCCACTACTGGAAAACGTCTTGCATCTTGTCAACTGTGAATAGTTTAATGGAGTAAAATTTCTCGATCGACTCGTTTCTTTATCTCTGAAAATGAAGTAGTTTTGATATGAACCTTCAAATTCAGCAATTGTTTAATACAAAGCAATCGTTCCATATTTTGGTACCTTAATTAGTGATTCTGTTCTTTTAACTCTAAGAAAAGAATACCATAAAGCCTTTCAGAACAAATATGGGAAAAGAGTTTAATAAATAAGTTACTCTAGAGGAAACTTCTTTATGTTCTCGGGGCAAATTTAGGTCCTACGTTTACCAGACAGAAAAGGCGAAACAATGCATTTCAACGGACATCAGCTGACAAAAAGAAGCAGTCTTCCATTGGAAATTGTCATATAATAGGCAAATCAGAGATGTTCTATGTAATAGGTGGATGCGAGGAGACACTATCCACAATGATATCAAAATGAAATTGAGCCCGAAAGTAGAACAAGGTATGCTTTGAAATCGGTGCAAAGACGTATCCAAGGTGGGCGAGTTCCTCCTGTAGCATGTCACTGCTCTCTGTTCGAAGTGGCTACTGGGAGGCAGTGACGTGGTACACGTTGAAAAATCGATAAACAGTTCACCCACCCACCAGCTTGCAGCCATAGGAAGTGCTTCTTTTAGCTCCCTGGTCTGCACGATTGGCGGGCAGGTCAGCTATCAGTCGCACTACGCAACGGAGCCAAACGTACTTACTAACGCATACGCACCGAAAAGGCCAACCCCATGCGCTTTCTGCGCAGAACACTGCCTCTCCCTCTCCCCTCGCATTTCTACTTTCTCACTGCCTTCCGCCTTGATAAGGAGGGAACTTCTTCGATCGTTTAATATATTACAAAACCTTTTAAATTCTTTATAAACTATTCCCCTTAAAAGGATTTTGGATGTTCATTGTCTATTTTCTCCAATACACAGTTGATGGGCATATCTTCATTCAAGTTTTTGGGTGTTCTATTGAGTCTAGGCTGAAGGCCATAGCGACTATAAATAACACAATGGCGCAATCAAGTGCGTTGGTAAATGGACTACTGGAAATGCACTGAAGATCATTGGTTTGCAAATATTGCTAATGCTCAAATGTGGAGGTAACCGCGGGTTCATAATTTTTGGGGAGTAGCTGGACCGCTACATTGGTGGCAACACAATAAAAGGCATATGACATTAACAACTGCGTCTAGGGTGGTTCAAAATAGAAAAGGGACAAGAAGACTGTCTCCAATATTTCTTGCCGGCATGTTTCCAGATCTCAATAAGGTAAGGACAAGCCAGATAAACGATTTAGCTGAGGCCTTTATAGAAACAAATCGCACTAATACCTCAGAGCACTCCATATTTTAAGGAGGATGTAATGAGAGAAAATCTACAGAAATTAAATGATTTTGATAGACCCGATTACTGTTGCGATAGCTAATGTAGAGGTGTAACGACTGGGAAGGTACTTGGGGGAAGGGGAAATATGACGCAGTTGTCACGTTGGTATCCCGTGTGGGTATCAATCACTTGTGCTGTATTTGTGCATGTTTACACCCAATTGAAAGTCATCTTGAACGTGTTTGATGTTGAGTGTGGGCTTTGCAGTTATCCCTTGTAAAGCTTCATTTAGGATTTCTTGCCCCCATAACTCGCGTATCTACAACCTTGACCAGCTGTTTGAAAATAAGTTTTGTTTTTAGATGTGATAGAAACCTCATAAGCCGTCAATGTCACAGTTGCTGAACTTACCGACCAAGCATGTGTTCACAAACGTCACCGCCTTCGATATGACCGTTCGTTCATTAACAGCATCACGTGTTTGTGACACCCCAGTTCTCATACCCAAGCCCCGCATCAGACATACGTGGCACATTAAAATGAACAAGGAATGAACTGCACGGAGAATGATAAATTAGGCAAAAACTTTAGTGACATAGTAAAATAATGAAATATTTGACCAGGTGGGCTTGAATTCCTTTTCGTCGACTTTTACTCAATCGGCAATGCAGTTTACAAGCATGAAAAATGATGACAGGAGAAGACCTTCAAGTCCTTCACTATTAATAGACGATATCAATTTTTTTCAGCACTGGAAACAAAATTGCCTGCAAAGGTTGTAGCGACAGATAGTGCGTGGGTTGGCTGCTGAAGCGCAAGTCTTGACCCTGTTCTGCCACAGAGGCACTGACACTGCTAAGGCAAGAAGAGAACCTTGGAATTTCTTGTTTCACCAGTTGAATTCTCGTGGTTAGAAGCATCTTCAATCAAAATATAGAGTAAAAACTGAGGATGGGAGTGAAGGACCCCGAGACTTCCCTGCAGACGATTGAAGACATTAGACTAGGGTAGAATATCTACTGATAACATAGAGAAGGGCTAAAGGGCCGTCTGGCAGCGGCACAATGGTCGAGACCCAAAGTGCTCTCTTCACCAAAGCCGAAAGTCAAACAACCAACATATTACAATATTACAATCTGTTCATTACCGATCTTTCTAGTGTTTCGGGTGATTTGATATTAATCAAGAACGATTGAGTTTTGTACGATTGTTTTAGCTTATGGCTGACATACATTGGAAACGCGAATTAGTTTATTTAAGTATACAACAGATAAATTAATGAAGTCTGTAAAATGTAGATCCTTTACAAAATTGTACACAAAAAGTGATTGTATGTAGAGCATAATTTTTGAAGGCGTCGGTTTCGTTGGAAAGATTTTACCTGGTCCAATATACTGTTTCCTTAAGGGTGTAAGTTTAAGCGGTCAACCGCGGCGTTGTGATCTAGCAGCAACAGCAGCGAAATATACCATCTTTCAATGCCCTAGCCTCACATATTCCTGAATGGTTCCAAATGATACAAAAGCTAAAAGTGCAACAAAATTAAGTCTCACCCTACTTAAGAAATATTGTCTTCGTAAAAGCTTAGGTATAAATAAAAATTATGGAATTGCTGCTTGCTTCAGAGCTACGACGATTGCTGATTTAGATTTGAACGGAGAATTATGTGTAAAATTCACAATTTTAACAGGATACGGTTTCTAATTCGGTGGGATTTCGTTCCTGTATTTAAGAAGGACCTGAAAGCGACGCAATGTCTGCCAACTTACAAATTTAAAACATCAGCTGGTAAGGTGGGAAACTAGGTATTTCCCCCACAAAATTTGATGAGATGCAATTATGGAGTAGTGAATCGTGAATGGATTTTCAGTGGTGGGTGAAAATTGTCCACCTAAACACAAGTATTGAAATGCAAAATGTCTTCTGCTGTGAATATGTTGGCCTATTATTAGTAGTATTTATTCATATTAACGACTAACTACTGACTTTTGCGTAACAGGTAAGTGTGAATTTAATAAAATCGAAATCCATTGACGTACATGTAGCGATGATGAACAGAAGATAACCCAATGGGCAGTGAGTTAGCTAAAAATTCTTGCACGGGATGGAGAAACAATCCTGAATTACCAACATGCCATTTGCATTTGAACTTGGTATGCAGCCTCGACACCCACATATGCACTAACGCGAAAGGACCACCAAGTCACATGTCAACGTCGTGATAGCTTACGCCCTCAGTCCTCCAGCAAATGCCCATGGCCTTTGCATGGTGCGTAAAAGTTTGGTAGAATCCAAGTCATTCTCAGTGATGAGAATATGGCGTGTGGAAAACTGAAAAAGAGCTGATTTTAGTTAAATGCAAAGCTAAAGTGATTGGGGTCGTGTTAAGTCAGTCTTACTTGAAGCTCTTTTTCATTGTAGACACTGCCTAAGTAGTTGAGGATCTGACATGAATTTGTGTTACCAGTACTTTTATCTCCATATTTATCAATCATTGTTTAAAAATTCTCGATACCTTTTAATTGGCTCACCCCTAAAGGCAATTAGAGGATGACTTGTCTAGCTCCCGTTTCTCAAGGAGCTGCCGTTGAAGTGGATTTCTGGTTTAAAATGAAGAACTAAGTTGGCTGGTGGTTTTCTAGCCATTACAGAGAGTCGCCAGAATCGACAGTTGTTTTTACAGCAAGATTTATTACTTCAATGAGTTTTATGACAGTTTGGTCTGCCAATAAAATTTCCTGCTGATTTTAAATTGTTGCGTGGATACCAAAACCTTCATCTCGGTGCTTCAACGTGTAATTCCAATGAAACCTACTTTAGATTGCAAGATTTAGATCAGCATAAAATGAGAAAGCATACTGAGCATGATCAGATTCGCATCCGAATTGGCTGTAAAGATTATTTTTCTACGTATATAACTAATAGCAGAGTTATCATGGTGGCACGGAAGGGTTGAAAAACTAGGAGCATAGGGGCAATTATTAAAGTCATAATGCTAGAAAATGGTTAACGGGAGTTATTTTAAATCCATCCTGATCCATGTCTGACACACCTTTGTATTTCCCTCAATAAAGCTAAAAATCTATGTGTAGCCTACTTTTGCCTGTCTCCCAAGTTTTCAAGCAACTCTAAGGGCAAGCATTCAGCCAGTTCGTATTTTTTTTTATCAGTAGAAAATTTAGAGTAGGCAAATAATCATCGATAGAAGCTCAGCAAACTAAGGTATCTCTAATCAAATGCGATAACAGAGTTTGCTATTGTAGCACATTTGGAATCTGGGATGACACCATGGCAAGTAGGAACGGCCAAATGGAGTTTCATTGTAAAAAAGGTCCCCTAAAACTGAGCGTATCGCTAAAAAAAATATGTACTGCAGTTTTACTGAAGGATTTTGTCGTTTTTTGAGTCCTTTTTTTCTTGAATTTGTTCGAACTATGAGGCTACACTCAATTATGTTCTTGACATTTTGCTCACGGACTTCGTGCTGCATGACTTCCTCGGTCCCTTGGCATTACTTGCCGCCTCTTTTTACCTGTGTGAGTGCTTGCGTGCCTCCAGCATTCAAATACATGTACCGGGGAAGCGAAATGCATATTAAGGTGTAAATTCAGCATTACCGGATGAAACATGAACCAATTTCTTGCGTTGGCTCGATTTTGTTTTAAAATGTTCTGGCTTTACGTTCTTTCAAAATGGGTTCTGCTTTGAGCATGCTCTCAACTTTCACCTTTGGAAAACCTCAAGAAAGCGGACTACGTTTACAGAAATAAATTTAGCCTGAATTAAAAAACGTTTAGGGTGCATTTATGAGTCAACTGAGAGACTGATCATTCCCGCTGCTCTTAATTTCCACTAGAGGAATAGAAATGTCAAGTTATACTTTTTTAGTGCACCAAGCAGAAATTACCCCGATCTAAGATGGGAAGTAAATTAGTGTTCGTCGCCGTTGTCCCCTTAATTAACACGATTGTTATAAACGTCTCATATAAGTAACGTGAATTCGTCATCAGTTTACCATAACTGATTGCAGTAAAATGTGTCCCATACAGGTTGGTTTGATTTAGAATAATAATATCAAGTGTGAGCTGTTTTTTGGCCTGAAGACAGTTATACACTTTTCTCATTTTTCCAGGAGGAAAAACTTTAAAAAGAAGGTGTCTTTTGTGGGCAGTTTGAAGAAAGCTAAAGATATATACACACCTTCCGACTATCACTACTTTCCTTTTTTTCAGAACAAGCAATTCCAAATATGCTCTTCAGAGTCTGGTTAAACTAAGCCTACGAGACATCGGGAAGAGAAGAAGGGGAAAAACTAACTTTTTAAGCATCTCAACTAGGACAGACAGTTGATCGTGAGCTAGAAATAGATTCCATGTATGCGCAAATGGGACCAATGAGAGGCGAGTGCGGAGGCATGGGCATAATAGAGCGAAGTGAAATATACGCCCCGCCGACCAAGTTAACACTTCATTGCTTTAAGTTTTTGCGCCTCAGCAAAACAGCGCGAGATGGAGAACAATGCAATCATTGCTTTTTTTCCACAAAAACCGTAAGCGCTTAATGCAAAGGCACTAGAGGCATACAAAACTTCAATGCGAAAATGACGTTGGTCTCTCTGCGAGGGAGTAGACTTTGTCCCGACATTCTCCCATTTTATAAATATTCAATAACCATTAACCTGACCGTAACTGTAAGACGTGAATTCTGTCCATTTTCGAGACTCAAAAAACATTGTTGAACCGGTTTAGGGCGGCCTTTATCTTGGTAGCTAGAGTGGGATAAATTTTCGACATAGTGGGAAGTTGTTTTTAGCACACCGCTCTCATTGGGCGACGAGCACAACTTCGAGCAGACATCCTGGACGAGCCTGGTGCTCCACTGCTTCCTGGATGTTCCAAGGTGTGACTACAGTTATGGTAGGTTGGAAGTGTGCCTACATCGACGCACAGACTTACAACTGAATGGCTGTCTTTGAAACATTAAAAACATTCAAATGTCTTATTGCTGGCAGCTAGGCGTTTCATCACCGCACTAGGTTATGCCTCAAATTTCAGTGTTGGTGTTTCTTGTTCATCAACAGTGCCTCCCGTCATCTTGGCTAAGGGTGTATGGACTGACCTGAGAGATGTGAATCGCTCAATAGCAATAGGACGTGCCACCACGGTAGCATCCTCCCTATCGCATACATGAATTTGAGTCTCTGATTACCTCAAAAAACCTTCATAATACCATTGAGTAAGACGATAAGTGCATCCGATTGTTCTGTGATTAATTTATTAGGATGATCGTACTACCTTATTTTTCAATTAAGCATATTTTTGCTACATTACTAACTATCAGGTTAAATAGAGACCACTTATAGAAACTTTTTGCTATTCTCACAAATAGTATGGAAATGATTTTAAGCAAGGCAAAGTAGTTTTGTCCAAATAATTATATTTATTCTGTTACGCATTTTTTAAACAACATTTCCGCTGGATTAGCCACAATACGACGGTTTTAAATGTTAGAAATCGCAGATAAAGGGACGCCCATTTCTAAGGAAACTGTTTTGGTCATTAACAACACAAGGAGTACAAGGAATAAGTACAAGTTGCAAGCATTTCAAATATGTTGAAGACATTGAATATCTGCTGATCAGGCTGCGACTTTACAGCGCATGCTGCCCCTCCAAAATGAGCCGATTTTGATGGCTGGGACTTCTACGTTGCATGGCATAAAGAAAGCCTATTGAAGGGTAGGCAACATTTTGGCCTGATGATTTTTGTATGAAAAACAGGTAAAAATACTGAATCCACACAGAGGTCAGGAAGTTTCACAGATTGAAAATCGAGTCCTGGGTTATTTCAAGTCAAATATTAGGGAGCCGAGTTTGTTGGAAACTACCGGTACCATTAAAAGCCGATTGGAATAGATTAGATTGACATGCCCTGGAAAGAGAGGAATGGTGACGAGGCGCCACCAATTTGTACAACGTACTAATGGGCCGGAAATGCAATGCCTGCTGTACGGGTGCCACTACGGAGAGGCGCCAGTGCCACACCAGCATCCGTAATCACTGCACCATCGCCATCTCGCCCGGCGTCGGAAATAAGTAAATTAATTTCAACCGCAACATTGCACTGTGCTGTAAAATTCCACTTTCTTTTTCTTTCTAATCTTAAGGCAAAATACAACCATTTTGGGACTGAGTTGTAGGTCAGTGTTTCAATTGAATTCGCTACAATGAGCTTACGCAATTTTTGAGAACAACGCCCGGATTATATTTGGCTAGCTGGCCTCATCGTCATGATCTGTGCTGTTTGTGAGAGAACAGCTAGTGGTAACACAATAGCTTGCTATTTTGATAGACACCAACTAACTGTTGTTTTTTTGAAACAGCATTTATGCTATGCAAGCCAATAAAAGGTTTGAATCCACATCTCCTTGTGCTGGAATAATCGTGCAAATTTACGTCCTCTGCCTTCTTTGGTATTTTGGCTGGAGTTGAGACTCAGTCTGAAGAATTAAAGGCGTCGGTGAGCCTAAACCAGACAAGACAAATGGAGATCGCTTCAAAAGTAGATATGCTGGGAGTGGTCTGGTGAAAGGTCTACTTAGCTATTTCTGACTCAATCCATTGTGATCATATGCGCTCCAAATAACGTGTGGGCCTGTTGATTCTAAAAAACATCTTGACCATAACTATTGTAAGGCAGCGAAATGTGCCTTGCACATTCTAATCAAATGGTCCATTCCTTACAAAAATTTCGGTATATGACATTGAACACAATCAAGTTTTTACACCATCACCTCATCCCGCCACCCAACACGCGCATTCAGTCACGACCGACATCATGACAATTTAATCATTCGTGATAGCTCCAGGCGTGATTCGCAGAGGTGAAAAACATGTTTTCAGTATTACCAAATGAACAAACAGGCAGAAAATCAGTGGGAAAGAGACAAAGGGATGCAAGTATTTGAGAATATTCGCACTGCGTCAGACATTTAAACGCACAGTTTAAGCATTTGTATATTTTTTCACCTCGACTAACACTGTAGCTGAGTGTAGCTGGTCTAGTGTTTAGTGGGGGAAAGCTCTCTTCAAGTTGTTAGTTGAATGGTGATAAACCGTGCTTTGAGAGGTAACATTACAAAGAAGGGGTTTTTTAACCTTCTTTGAAATAATCAAAGTTCAGGCATAAAAACTGCTGCCACTACCACTTGAATTGGGTTTTAAAGCCGTTTCTACTTAGATTGATGCCACTCCTGACGCATGCGCTGCTCTGGAAATGGCGTTAAGTTTTTATTGGATACAGGAACGCCTATTTGTAACCGGGTTATTCACTGTTCGCTGCGTTAGAAAGATTGGCCAAAAAGTTTTAGCCATTTAAAGTCTTAAAGTGAAGTCTCATTCGACAAAGGGGACTCCGCAATCGCCCCCAGTGCCACGGTACTCTCACCGATAGCACCCTTTTCCCGACTCATTCCCCACCGATGAGTCAAATATGCCATCCCAGAGTACAGATCTCCGAGCTATAATGCAGTCGTGATGGTATTCGAATAACAACTACCCAAAGGCCCCCGCCGTAGCAGCCAAGGGTGAAAAGGTGTGTTCATAAAACCGAATTTATTCTACCAGTTTTCTGAGCGTTTGCAGTGGATGAAATGGAAGAGGAGAGGTGGAAAGAAAAAACAGGAAACGAACGAAGGACAGCGTAGTAAGAGATAGGGGAAGTGCAGACACGGCCGTCAATATTGCTACTGCGATCGACACCGCAAACAATCGACCAACGAATGTCTGGGCAAGTACATTTAAGGCAACGGTTTAAAATTATTGTGAAGACACTAAAGCCAAATTAGGATGGGGGGGGGAGTAGGAGAATCGTGTCAGGAGCAGTCGAAATGGAGTGCAGAGAATCACACACACACACACACGAGCACACCTGAGGTGTGTGTGGAAGTGTGACGGAATGTGACCCCAGAATCGCCTTACAAAAATGCAAACGTCCCTAGAGGGAAGGGACATTTCTATCTGTGCTTGTGAAACGCCAGGATCGCAAGCTGCGGAGCACACGCAGGCTGATAGGAAGGTGGGGCTCGGTTGCGTACAAATTAGTGAAGGCTACGTAACAAGAGTAATAGTTCGCTTTGGAAAGGGGTGAGGACACTAAGGGGGGAGGCAATAAGGAGGAAGGGAGAGAGGGAGCGGAAGTGGGAGTTGCGATTTTGTTTATTATCCATCGCAGATAACTACTAGTAGTACGTCTCCCGTTCCACCCAATTGCCCGGAGGGAGAGTTCGAAGGAGCTTCTTTCGCACCTCATCGAAAATGAAAATTGACACACTGAAGGGCAGAGCCGGCAGCCACCATGTCCATCTGAAAACAAGGGGAGCGGTTAGGGGATCGATACAAATGGGGAGGATGCGCAAAGACTCACCGAAGAGGCATCATTCTCAGACCGTGCTCAAGACCCGGACAGTAAGAGAGGAAGATGGCCAGTGTAGTCTCGAAGAAGAGACCAAAGGTAAGGTGGTGGTTCCACATGCCCTGTTGGAAGATGGAGTTCTTCCGGGTCTTGCAGATGAGTAAATCCGTCCACTGGACAATGACGATGGAGGCAAAAAAGGCCGTGTGACAGGTGTACTCCAGACGCTTGCGCTGCGTGTACGTCCATTCCTGGCCGTAGGAATCGGCAACATCATTGATGGCTGGGGAGTCCCACTGTTTGCGCAGACCCAGTAGGCGGCTCGGCCAAAAACCATTTTCTGCCATAATGACGAAGTAAACGAAGAAACCGCCCGAGGCCTGAATCATGCCAATCTGGCCATAGGCCATAGAGATGAGACGTTCGTTCACCAACTTGTCACGGAAGGGGTCGCGTGGCATACGCTTCATGATGTCGCTTTCGGCCTCCTCGTAGGCTAGCGAAATGGCCGGCACCATATCTGTGCCTAAATCGATGCACAGAATGGTGATGGTGCCCAGGGGCAGAGGTACATCGGCCAGAATGAAGATTAGGAAAGGCGTGATCTCAGGAATGTTGGAGGTGAGGGTATAGGCGATGGATTTCTTCAAGTTGTCGAAGATGATACGCCCCTCCTCCACACCCGTGACGATGGAGGCAAAATTATCGTCAAGGAGGATCATATCAGCTGCCTGTTTGCTCACATCACTACCCGTGATACCCATGGCGACACCGATGTCAGCCTTCTTCAAGGCAGGTGAGTCGTTGACACCATCTCCAGTGACAGCGACAATGGCACCCATTCGCTGGAAGCCCTCGACAATGATTAGTTTTTGCTGTGGTGAAGTACGAGCGAAGACAATCTCGGAGTGGTTCTCGAGGATCTCATCGATCTGAGCGGGTGTCATATCGCGCAGATCGGAGCCATGAACGACGCAGGCACTAGCCTCACGAGGATTCACTTGGTTTACGGGGACTCCTCGCTCCGCCGCAATGTCTTCCACAGTCTTGTTTCCGTCGGAGATGATGCCCACACCCTTGGCAATGGCCTTAGCGGTAATGGGGTGGTCGCCCGTCACCATAACCACTTTAATACCGGCGGAGCGGCACTTGGAGACGGCGTCAGGCACAGCAGCACGAGGCGGATCAATCATTGACATAAGACCCACAAAGCGCATTCCTTCAATAGGGAAGTTTTGCTCATCTACGTCAAACTTAAAGCCACTGAAAGAGGGGAAACAGATGTGGAATGAGTACACAAAAAGTAAGAGACTAACAAAGGGTGATGTATCACATACCGAGGGAATTTGTCAGCAGGGAGACGGAGGTCGCAGAAGCCAAGAACACGCTCCCCAATACCACCAAGTTCGAGGTAAGCGTTGTTGAAACTCTCACGCCACTGGTCGTCCATATGCAGTTCTTGACCCTCCATCAGGATGGTGGAGCAACGATCAAGGATACGCTCGGGCGCACCTTTCATCACCACGAGGTAGCGCTCATCCCCATCGCTGGTCTGATGTACACTCACCTGGTACTTATTGGTTGAGTTAAAGGGAATTTCTGCCACCTTGGGGTTGTCCGCACGGTACTTGGTCACTCCACCAATCGACAGTTCGACGCACTTAAGCAGAGCTGACTCTGAGGCGTCACCATTACACTCACGTTTGAGCACAGGTTTGTTTTCCTCTCCTGGTTTGAACTCCGCACGGTTACACAACATGGCGATACGCGAGAGAGCCATCCATGTGGAAGAATCCCGGCTATAATTAGCAGCTGAATAGGAACAATGCACATACGAGTTAAAGACACACGGAGGCTAGGACCCCGAACAGCCTACTACTACGCGACTAGAGCGCACAACTTACGTGCTAAAAAAAGCCATAAAAAGAGAAGAAGATTTATGAGATTAAATGTGGTATACGGGGAAGCAGAAGATGAGCTTACTGGACTGGTCGTCAGAAGTGTCAGCCTCGAAGATCTTGTTGTCGAACCACATATGGGCGACAGTCATGCGGTTTTGGGTGAGCGTGCCGGTCTTATCCGAACAGATGGTGGAAGTGGAGCCGAGGGTCTCAACAGCCTCGAGGTTCTTCACCAGGCAGTTCTTGCTCGCCATGCGCTTGGCCGTAAGAGTGAGACAGACGGTGACAGTGGCGAGGAGACCCTCGGGCACGTTGGCCACGATGATACCGATGAGGAAAATGACCGCATCGAGCCAGTAGTAGCCAAGGATAAAGGCGATGATGAAAAAAGTAACGCCGAGGAAAACGGCCACACCAGTGATAATGTGGATGAAGTGGGCGATCTCGCGCGCAATTGGAGTGGCCCCCATCTCGAGACCCGAGGCGAGGTTAGCAATGCGACCCATGACGGTTCGATCACCGGTGGCTACGACCACACCGCGGCATGTGCCCTCCACGGCGTTAGTGGAGAAGAAGGCGAGATTCTTCGTCTCTAACGGGTTCTCATTGGTGTACTCCGCCGTGCGAGTCTGCGGTTCCGACTCTCCTGTCAGCGCTGAGTTGTCCACCTACTCCAGAAAAAGCAACGGTAGGGTGGGAACTTTTGCTACACTGGAAAATAGATCCACAAAAACGCGTACCAACGTATGTGCGCAGTACAAGCACATTCAAGAAGTCGTAAATTTGGGGTCAGTGCTCCCGTTGACCACCCTACATCAGTAAAGTAAGCTTAAACCATACTAGCCTAGCTGTATATAACTCACAACACTACCCTGATAGTTGGATAATACAGTAGGGTTAAATAAAAAAACATGAGCTAAATCAAGCCGCCAGCCAATCATAGACAAAGAAACACATGGAACAGGTAATCACAGATGACAAAAAAAGGACAAACAATCACAGGCCTAAGTCAATCAAGGAGGCGTTTCATTGATGTTCCCGAACTCGGTAGCAATCGTTTTGGCGACGAATGTATTATTTTCGAACCAAGCAAGTGAGTGCAGAATGTGGATTATGTAATTGGGAGGCGCCGAGCGTTTTGCATAAACAAACACGCGTTCTCCTGGTGACCGGAAGTGATGAATTTTGTTGTTTGCATGGGGAATTCGTGCGTCGCTTTCAACGCCTAGGGAGGCCATTTGTTTATAAAATGCGTACACACATACAAACATGTATTCGCGATCACGTATCACCAAAGGAACTAACAAGATCTATGCACTCGCCTTCAGCTGCATCAGACAGAAATGAAACTTGGCGTGATATTTGGAGGCCAATCATCCAATAAAAAACTCCAATCTCACAAAGAAAGGCATTAGTCAAAACGCAAAGTACTGCCCAGATAAAATAAAAAACAAGCTCACCTTAAAAGAGCTAGCTTTTATGACACGAATGTCAGCGGGAACACGGTCACCGAATTTAACATCAATGATGTCACCGACAACCAGAGCTTCGGCAGGTGCATCGATTCTTTGACCTCCACGAATTACAACGGCGTACTGAAAGAAACCGCGACACTCAAGTTCATCTCATGGTTAATCACATCAGGCAAAAGCACCGATATGCACTCACTTGAGGGACCAGCTTAGCGAACGATTCCATGATCTTCGACGATTTAGACTCTTGGTAGTACGAGAAACAGCCCGTAATAACGACGACAGCGGCCAAGACGATACCAAGGTACAACTGTGGGCGAAAGGATATCACTAGTTCAAGTACAACTTGCGCTTAGCTCACACTTCATATCTCTTAATGGACGTTTAAGTCGAAAATGAAAAGAGAACAGAAATTAACGCACGTTATCATTAGTAGGATTCTCCTGCACACCAGCAAGAATACCATGAGCGATAAAACAGAGGACGGCACCAATCCATAAAAGAAGTGAAAAGCCACCAAACATGTTCTTGCAAAACTTAACCCACTCCGGAGTTGTCTTCGGAGGGGTAAGCGCATTGGGTCCATCACGATCTAAACGTGTTCTAAGAGCCGCTAATGCAGCAAGTAAGCATATTTACTTTGCTTGTTCACTGGTTAGACCTGTATCAGGATTGGTTCCAAGACGAGCGTAGAGTTCGTCCAAGGAAATCTGATGTTCGTCCATTGCAAGCTCTTGCTTGAGCTCATTAAGGTCTTTCTTTGTATCTTTCTTGCCGTCCGTGGCATCACGGTACTTGTCACCGCGCTTGAACGGACAGAGTTCAGTAAAGGTCAAAAGGAAACCAGTATTAAAATGTCAGAGCTCAGCAAAACTTACTGATTTGCCCATTCCCAGACCAACAGTAGCAACTCACGTAACACAATCGAGGCGAGCTTGCAAATGCCGGTATTGACTCTCATATATCTATTACCTCAGATAAACAAATTAAAACAACTCACGTAAAATTTGTGGCCATTAAAATGTCTGTTAAAGAGGGGTTCTTAAATCTTTTGGACATTTGCAAAAATTTTCGTCGGTACGTTGTGGAATTACATGATGCAACAGTCCGCAATCATTTTGGATGGCAAAATAACATAACAAATATTACAAAATAGCATTGAATTATAAAGCACACGCAATTCAAAATTTTACATTTTGGCTTTTTTAAAAGGCTCATGGGTTTTTCAACGGAAACGCATTTCAGACTGCTTTCGGAAATTAAATCAGCATTTATATCAGGGTGTGATGGATGCCCGAATCCACATTTTAGGGGAGAAGCATTCAGGAAACACGAATCGCCTGTCGGATCGGATGTAATCTTCTCTCAAGGAAAAAGAGCGCCCTTGAAAGACCAAACTTTGGTAACTGTACTCCACTCATAATGTTGCAGTACGTTGATTCTACCATTCCATTTTTTTGTAAAGGGCTCAACTTGGGTCTCCACCATAGTGTAGGGCGAGACTCGCAGGTCTCCAATTCCTTGTTCCTGGTGCTCTTAGAACAACCCAGTTGATTTAATTTCAGCATATTTATTAGAGAGAAGTGAATCGGGAAAACAGGTACAAAGTTTAGAGAGGGGAGGAATCGCAATTGCTCTCAGGCTTGGGAGACGCCGACTCTGTCACCAGATTCGAATTGTAACCTTGACTCCTTTCTGGAAGGCACATTAAAACAATATCAGTATTACAATAGTGCCTTCGTAAGGTGAGCTGGTATCTCAGCCATTTTAGTGGCTCTAAGCCCTATTGTGTTTCTAATGTACGGTCCTAATAGCGCACAGTACTATTTGGTGTACGCCGGTAGTTTGGTGGAACTCTCCCTGTCCCTTTGGTCCTTGCACTACCTCGCAATAGTTTGAATCTGTTGAGTAAACTCAATGGAAATAGCATAAGGTAATCGCTGAGTTTTCTTTTCTGTTTTCAATCGGTTATTCGGCAGCAGTTTAGCAAGTTGGAGTTTACATCCGGAAAACAGGGAGTGGTTCACTGATAATATAAGAAACTAAATCGTATTTTTAAATAATGTTCCAGCCCAATGATGGTCTGAATTTCGTGCGTCATCCTTGATTTAGTAATTTTATTTGGATTGTGGAACATTTATCGGACTGGTATTTATAGTCTACCAAGATTCGTATCTCTAATTTATTAAATTACATATCAGCGATTTTCTTCATTCATTCACGTTCAAATACGATCAGCTTGAAAAGTTCCTTTACACAGCTTATTTTGACTTCAGATTCGCGGAATCTTTCCCTAAATTTGTATGACATTTTAGGTTTACGTTTTTCCAAATTAATTAACAAAAACGCATTGAATTATTTAGTTTATTTTTATGTTCACGTCCAACATCCAACTCGTCGTTCTATTAGTTCTAACTTCGCCGTCAAAAAAACCAAATTACTGTATATATATTAAGACCCATAGTGTCATTTGGCTCTTTGGTCTCCCCTGAAGGTGTACTGTTTGATTCCATAGTGAAAGA
This sequence comes from Echinococcus granulosus, assembly GCF_000524195.1. NCBI lineage: Eukaryota > Metazoa > Platyhelminthes > Cestoda > Cyclophyllidea > Taeniidae > Echinococcus > Echinococcus granulosus. The sequence continues at coordinate 110,360 of NW_020170473.1, forward strand.
ATAGTTTAATATTCTTAGCACACAGAAGGGTTGGAGACTACTGGATAGAATAAACAAAACACCCTGACACCGCCCTGGAGGTCGAGACAAGAGGGGTGAGGGTGGATGGGTTACATCACTTGCAGAGGCCGGGGTTGGGTGAAGGCGACTTGAACGCGCCAATCGAATCCCACATTTATCCAACTGATTTGGAACCACTTCGGAACTGGCAGTACAATCATGTTATCAAATAACGTCCGTTTACAATCGGCCGGATTCACCCAAATTATTGAATGTGGCTAACTGAAGGCTCATTGGTTCTCACTAGCGACCAATGCCAGCCATAACATAAACCGAAGTCACACAATCGGTCCGTTTCATTGAGGCTTGGGCTGGGTGTGCTTGAGTCTGAACCAATTTCTTAAACTTTTTTGGAAATCTAACTAGATGCTCACTGTTTCTTCACCAGAACACTTATACGACAATAATGGGGATCAATATTAGCAAGAAATGGCTGAAACAGGACACTAGTTGTGGGCAGATCAGTCTCAATTCCCTGTGATAATTCAATAATTTAGAAATATGTATTTAATTTCGGTATCTTCTAGGAGGTTTAAGTGCCTAATATCCTACGTATAGAGTAGGGCATAGACTGTTAGTTGTTAAAGACGATGGCTCAGAGACCGAGCAATATCGGTTAGAGATCTGTTGAATGATGGGACCACACAGCTTTTGTTTAATTCCGCTAATTGTTTAATACGATGATCTGTAACGTTGTGTTACTATTCAATTTCGAATTGGATTGGCTAGGGATGCGGTCCAAGTTACAGTCATGTACATTTGTGCCTCAAAGTGATACCAACTTCAGTGCCATTTATTAATGCAGATGTTCAATGCGGTAACTTGTTACTTGGTTGGACGTGTCTTTATCCGGCAGCAATGAAATAGCCCTTGACCTTGATCAATGTTTGATTCAGTGTTACTATGGTGAAATATACACCCAGTTTTAAATTTAACATTCAAAGCTCAGCTTGCATACTTTGTCCGAAAATGCAAATAAGTGATATAAAAATTCTGCCAAATTTAAATAGCGATCAGGCTTCAGAAAATCATAATTATCCCCATTCTTCATCTGGCATGTTTCAAATTCAACTGCTCCACCTGCGACACGATCTGGCACAATCACAGGTATTATTTAAGTGACGATAGCAGCGAGAGGGGGGAAAGAGACGCGACCACCGCAAAGCACATCAAAGTGGGCAATCATTAACTGACATATTAATCAACTGTTTTTGGGAGGGGCGACTATTATTCATTTAAGAAGTTTTAGTTCAAAGTATTGCAAATGTGGAGTCATCACGTCCCATGTATATTAAAGTCTCTCAGGGAGAATTAGTCGTTTCCGAAACGCACTTTTACTTTAGCTGCTGACTTGATGTCCTCAACCGTCTGTTGGGTCGGTCTATTGTCACTGCCATATATTTACTAAATTTGTGTGTTTACACGATTGTGCCGGAGTGATCCTGTCCATTCAAGCTGCCGAGTTGAGGTCAACACTCTGATTGGGACAAGTTAGTGGGCTAACAATATGTTTCAACTAGCTCGTTGGGAGGAGGGTAGTTAGCACCATTTCTTTTTAGGAAAAAAACCCACTATCGTGGTTTTCGATACACAGATTGATATGCATACAGAAAATATTGTCTGAAGATGCATTGCCCAAGGTTCAATGACAAATTCACAAGTCACCTCCAAGACATCTGTTCAAGATATCTGGTGATGTTGTTATTTTCATCCTTTGATAAAAAAGGATAGTATATGGGATTGAAGGCTTCTACTAGCTTCCTGTAGATCGGCGCATGCCCACTGAGAATAAGCCATCGTGAACGTGTCAACACTTGTGTTTTTTTCCATCTGTAATATCAGAAGACAATTGTTTTAATGACTCCATCATTGCGTGACATTTTATGATTAAACTTTGCATTTATGAACGGATAAATAAGTATGGACAACGTTCTGCTGCCGTCTGCTTCGATGTTGGTCGTAAGAGGATCGTAGAGCGTCACCGTTTCATAAGCCACCGCAAAAACTTGAACATGTATTCTTTTCATTTAGCTAAATGAGCGTGGAAATTCCATACAGTTTTTTTTCTGTAGCGCCGTGTTCCACATTGAGCGCCCTTCTTCAATGGTTTTGCTTGAATTACCAGAGAGCTACAGCACTAAAGGTAGTGTAATATTAGATCCCCTCACAATTATCTCCACTTTATATATCAGAGATTGCACACCCCTCTAGGTATGTAGGACTCAAATTCCGAAGTGGTTTAGTGGACTGCATTAGCGAGAAGAAAGTTGCCTAGAAGCAACAGGTCACACGGTTCCTGATTGATTTGTTTATAGTTTGTAAAACATAATTTCTGTTAACCGTAGCATAAACTTCTATTTATTTAAAATGGAAGTTTGCTGTTTTTAATATCAGATTGGTCAGTGGGGGAAATCAATGAGAGTCCAGATTGAGACATGATCTAGAGTGCCCTTATCGCCAACTTCCATGCAAAAACTTCTGGAACGCTAAAGATGGGAATATTGGACTGTTTTTGTATATATCTCCACTAATTTTAGTTAGTGAAGGCGCCTATAGTAGTTTGAACCACAATAATGTGGAACTCTTGGAGTGCTAGAGAGTTCCAAATTGGGATCAGTGCGCAAATATTTGTGTCCCTCGTTCTTTATCATCCCTAAAAATGTAGTAGAGCAAATTAATTTGGAATGTTTTGTAACGTCACTGTCATCAACGAAGACATTTAAAGGTTATGTAGTTCTGGGTCGAACTTTATTATCAACTGGTAAAGAGTGCAGGTAGGCTGTCAACGAAAATGTCACGGACAAAGCGCTATGACATTAAGATAGTGATCAATAAAAACCTGGTGGAAAATGTATTAGAGCAATCATCTTATCTTGCCGTCAAGACGTGCGCAAGAGGGGTAGCACGGAGGCGATGACCACCCGACGTCACCTCAAACCGAGCGTGTCGGGGAGCTACGGGGAAGATGAGGTGGGCGCCGGTGGATTGAGTGGGTTTTCGGAGCCCTCGAGTCCACAGATGGTGGAGGCCATGGTACCACCAACACCTCTCAACTCCGTTGTCGTCACTGATACCGTTCTCGCACACCTCATCTCCATCAACGCGTCACCCCAGACCATCCGCCGACTTCTTGAGGGCGCGGTAAGGGAATTCCATGTTTTTCGTGTCCCTTACCTTTTCACGAGCAAATGCATAGGGAAAAAGGTGTTAAAAGTGGTTAAGTAGATGACAGTAAACTTGGTGTTAAAGAAATTTAGGAAGAAAAAAAAGAATTTTAATTTTACTGAAATAAAGCTAGTAGGTAACTAAAAATAGTATTTTAAAAAATGGTTTTCCGCCTTGTAAAACAACTTATCAGCAGATGATGGCCAAACTTGGTGGTTTAAAGGGGGTAGTATCCGATGGGTAGTCCAAGTCCTCCCTAAGACCGTAATGTCATGAATGTCACTGGATAGAACTCTAGTACATACATAGAAAGTCTCATTAACTGTTGACATAAGTGATAAGAGCGGAGTACCATGCCTTCAAGATGTTGACCAAAACCCACGGAGATTGGAGTCCGCACAACTGGATAAGTGGCTGAAACAAACTCTTGTCTGTTACGCATTTGGTAAGTGTATGAACAAGCATTTCAATCTGCATCCCGCAGGTGGCCGAGGTGACGAATGGGATGGAAGAGGAGCAGAGAAAACCGTGGCCTAAGACCGAACCGAACGACATTTAACCTCATTACCAGCAACTCCAAGCCCCATTAATTTCAAGTATTCACTAAATATTACTGATTTGGCGGCATTAAACACCTAACACAGCATGTGTTTCAGTTCTACTTTTAATGACCCAGTGGAGATGTCTGTTTAAAATGCCGTCTAGATTAAGCGTAACACAGACCTTTGAAACGACGTATTTTCGAAACCGCAAGCGGGAAGGAGGCTTGATGAGGCAAAAGATTTTTGTGGGTGAGTAGTCAGTATTTACCAAAAAGAATCCCATGGTTGTGGGTTTCTCGTTTGCTGCGGAAGTCCTTACTGCAGACTAAGGTTGGAGGACACATAATATCTAACTACTTTGTCACCACTAGTGATATCCAATGAACGATTTTACTAGGATTCACAATGTCAACAACCAAGTCCGTTTGACCAGTCAAAAGCTTTCAGGAAATGTACGAAGCCGGGTCACCTGACAAATACCTTTAGCACAAATCTTTTGAATCCTAAAAAAAGAGGAGCTTTTGATTTATTTAACAGTAGCGACCCTTAACAGAAGGATTGAGAATAATGTCTGCCTTCAGAAATTACCCCAGTCCTATGGTCTGCAGGAAACCTATTAATAACTGAAGTGACACTGGCCTTGGCTGTGAACCATTTGGAAAAGTTCCTTAGGGAGCTACCTACGCACCCATATGAAGATGCTAATAACGTGAACACGCGACACCTTCTCTACCTCTCTACAAGCTGGATAGGACCCACGTAGATAAGGCGAAGCGGCACTGAAGCGAGAACAAATTAGAAGGGATGAATACACGCAAAACCTAGGCCCAACAAAATTTTTTAAAGCCCTATCACATATTAAATGTAATACGATGGTGGTTTGTCCTTCGGTATTGGTGAGGCGCTACTTCTGGACTTTTGAATTTGCCTTCTTGCGCCTCGGTGGGTGAGCTGGCCTTTGGGCGGTGCCAGTAGCCCAAACACCTTCTCTGTGCCAAATGCATACATTCTGCCCTAGTATCTTGTCTTCTTTCATCTTCAGGGAAGTCTCGGGGGGCTACATAAATA
>NW_020170473.1:115294-131780 GCF_000524195.1 Echinococcus granulosus
AAATGGCCTTTAGAGATTTTTTCGACGACCCTTGTGTCCTCCGCACAATTTACAGAATTTGCCAGGAGTGTTGGTGCACGAAGTGGCTTACTTTCAAAACCAAATAAATTTGAGTTAAATTCGTTACGGTTTTTGGAATCCAATTCCTAGAAAGTAAATTTTGTCGATACTATTAATGTATGTCTGTTCATAATTATCTTGGCATGTTGGAAAGTATAACGCAGTCAGTAGTGCAACTGCATTAAATAAATTTCATTTAACAACGTAAAAAAAAGTCAGGCTTAATTATTAGAAAAGGCTCTGTGTTATGTTCTAAATCATGGTTTGAATTCATTGAGCAGAGCGCGCTTATTGGAAAAGTGTGCTCCAGTAACATATTAACGTGCGTTCGTATTTTTGGATTGCTTGACAATTCGTTTCTCTTGTAGCCAAATGCCTTCCTAATTTTGTGTAGATGAGTTCAAGGGATGCTATTAAAGGCAAAAGGTCTACTAACATCCTGTTGTCAGATATTAAAAAGGAGCCTGATTATTTGTCAACACAGCCGAACGTTCCTTACCCCCGGGCATCATTTGCATCATCCTCCCGCGTAAGGAGTTGTTTGTTTATCTAAATAGTGTACACACATCTTGTATCTTCGTTGCCACATAGAGTTTTTGCATCAACTATGCCCCTCTTATTTTGCTTATACTTTGACAATCTGAACAAGCTGAGTGCATTTTTAGATGTATTTATGTTTTATATTCCCAGCAGGGACGTTATTTGATGCCCTTTCTGACTACCTATACATTTGAACACAGGTTTATTTATTGTGAATGCTCATTTGCACTCTGCGTGCATGGTATTTCCGCTAAAAGTTGGATTTATGTTTAATATCATTGTTTTCAGACTGCTGTGTCATCTGACCATGTCGCATCAGTAATGAGTAATTCATAAAATGCACATAGAACCTACTTGAATGACATGGGCAATTATTCTGTGAATTCCCTTGTTTCCTAATGTTTGTTAAGACCTTTGTCTTTGTCAACCCTTGAACCTCAGTGACAACATGCTTTGGTTTTCATTTACATCACATGATCTAAAATGAGTCGCTTTTTGTTAGAATATTGTCATTTTAACGCAAACCCAAGCCTGGAGACTATCGAAAGGAAGGCAACAGTTTATCAAAATATTCGCTCGTCATGTCGTTCTCACCCCACTTATTTTTTGGATCTAAAGAAATAGATTCCCATCTTTCATACGAAAAAAGGGTGGTGAGCCCCCTTTTTAGATCACACGAAATCGTTGACTCCATAGTTGTCGCAATTGGCATACAATTTGCTAGATCAGAATAGTCGATCAACCTTTTACCTTGTCTTAATCATGTTTTACTTAAATTTATAAAGTACGCATTTTGTTAATCATTCTGGTTGTGGTCTCGGGGCCCTGCCTACCTAGCTTTGTGCTTCAAGTCGGAATACACACTTCCATTTTTGTAGTCACTCGTTTGTATGATTACACCTCATAGTTCTGAAAATGCGCAGCACTGGTGGTTTGTGAGCACAGCCATATCGTGCTTACTCCATCCTAATTCTTTTACGATGATTCGAGGGACGCGAGTCTGGTGATAGTACTGTCCCTGCTCTTTATAGTGGGCTTGATGGACTACGCTTCCCAACCCTTTAATGTCGTCGCTACTAACGTTCACGTAGATACTACTTCGGTAAGTGCCACTTCATTTTAAAGGCAAATACTTCGACATATGATTCAATACAGGGGTTTTGTTGAACTTTGCAGCTTCGTGCAGTCACTTGCACACTGTTGATTTACACTTCACCTACTGGATGTCATATAATGAGCACTTCAGCTGTCGTCACCCCTGGCAGGTGCGGCTGTCATACTGACTGCTGTGCTAACGGTCTTGTTCGAGCTTGCACCTTAATCCACGCCTTCCCCCCCCCTGCACTTTCTGAACGTTAGCAGTAGTCTGCCTACTTTCTAGGACTCAGATAGTTATAGGTGCGTTCGCGTTCATATGCGTATCAACAAAAACTGCTTTTTTACCTGACCTTTTCGTATAGAGACTATGAACTTCAGTACTTTTACTTTTGAAACACCCAGATGGTTATTGTCGTTGGTCGAGTTCACAAAAAGGCTCTTCAAGTGGACATTCATGTACCACAACTCACTACTGCGTGTATGATCAGCGGGTTTATTGCCGAGAGACAAAAATTCAGAGAATTGTCGGAGGTTTAACAGTGGAGAGTACCAGTAGTGAAAGTAATAAAATTACATGCGAGTAGACTGTATCTTTATTGATCTTGCTGGATACCCTTTGTCTCTGACTCCCTGAACGTAGCTCAAAGTTCGAGAAATGCCGACTTTGCATGTCACATCTAAGGCGAGGCAATGATAATGGGAGAAGTTAACCATTTTGACCAAGATACCATGCCCATTTATTTCTAATTTTTGTTTTGGCTACAGACGAACTGAATCGCATGAATTCATACTGTTTTGGTTCTGGGAGATTTGGGGAGCCGTGGCCTTATCATTCGTAATAACCACCATTGCGCGCAGGCTGCCGCATATTTCCGCGCTTTTACTTTTTTAACTGTTTAACGTCATAAATATCTTACACTGGATGGTGTTTTATTCTCAGACTTGCTTCTCGAAGTTCTAAATTTTACGTGCTTCCCAGTGACGCGAAGCGCGTTCAAGTTAAGCCGGGGCTTTTGAGTTTATCTGCTAAAGTGAAGGAAAGGTTTCATTTAGTGTAAACCACATTGATATTTTGACAGTTTTTACCTGCACAACCACTTAACCAGTGCATGGAAAGCGGCTTTTGCCTAACAAGATTTACCATTGCGGCTGAACTGCTCTGGGACAGTCTGGTTGTTAGTATGGGCAAACTTTTTGACATTTAAACTGTTCGTAAATGATTGTATTGCGCTCACCAGTCCCATGGGGCAAGTTATATATCGATCAGGGGTCCAGGGTGGGTCGGGCATTCTCTCTCCCTACTGACTGTTCAAAGGAACGACTGCAATAGTGGTTGGCTGGGAACGTGTCACTACGGCCAGGGTCGTCAATGACGATTGGATATCCCTCTTTGAAGCTTTAGCATCATTTGAATGTTTTTGTGCCTATTGCACGCGCTACTACTGTTACCCGTCATCTTGACGCTGTCTGGGCTAGGACTGGCCCACGTATGGCGTGTAATAGAACACACTTGCCAGTACCATCTCAAATCAGCCTCATATTTGGTGGAACCTTACCAACTTAAGTGATGTACCCCCTTTTCATCAATGCTTGTCTGCAGACTTTTAAGGTGTCAGTAAGATGAGCTGCGATCCTAGCACAGCTAGTTGCCCGTGGGCTTGTCGTTATTTTAGCATTTCGGTGTGTTGTGTGTGGTCGTTTCCGTAGGCTAGCTTACGCATATACGCGTAGACAGTCCCACACAGTGGATCTAGCCCTCCACGCCTCATGGTCATTGCATATGGCTGGGTAGATAAACGACTTCTCATCTGTTATTTATTATTTTTTGCATAGCCAGTTAGTTCATTCCAATCACATGATCTCGTGCAGTGGAAATTCTCATAATCCACATTGCTTTAATAACTCCTTCACAGTTTTCACCGGTTTGTATGTCTCGCCAAATCTTTCGCCTTGACACTTAATTCATCGATTCACTATGGAGGAATCCTGATTTTTAACCGTGTTAACGGATTGGCTCCACCGTTATCGAAGTAGCAACTGCATCAGGGGTCGGCTAAACACGGCTTTTGCCACGTGCTTTCATCAAGGCACCATTTGATAATTTTGTTGAAACAGTAATGCGTTCGAAACCGCTCTGAAGATAAGTCACGAAAGCAGCTGCTTTTAACATACAGGGCTTAAAAAACTAGAACTAGTTTTAGGCAGAAATTACTTTCACAGAAGGAGTTCTGCGTAAAAACTTGAGAGTACTGGACACTCTCTGGAATAGCATCAGATTTCTGCCTCAGTACCTCAGCATACTTGTCGTCCCAAGCATTTCTCTTCAAGAAGGTTGTTTTGAGTAAAAAGGCAAGTTCTGCTATTAATTTTGGTGAACGTTTAATCGAGAAAGATTTGTTAAAAGAAATTTTTATTGATAGAAGAGGACCGAACCTTACAGCTACTCATATTAGTTTGAAGGGAAGTGGCGCTGTCAGCATTTGGTTTTTCAATTAACTGACTTCCAAAAGAAGCATTTTTTGTTGATAGACACTTGTTTGAAGGGGGGTGAATTTAAGGTGGGCCATGTGGTATATGGTGGAAGGGATTGCAGCTCTTACAAATACATTGCTTGGACCTGTCAAAAGGCACTTTTCGGCTGTGAGTTTAAATCTCACCATTTTTTGGATTCCACTACAGTGCATTACGTTTTTAGCATGGATTCTCACAGTCAAGTAACTTCAATATTTGAGTGCTTGTCAGCCGATTCTTTTTCTTGGATTAATACTGTCAAATCAACGGGTAGAATACATGTTTTTCAGTTTGTTGTAAGGGTTTATCCCGCTGTAAGGATACGTTTACTATTTCAATATAGAAAGTGGAAACAGTCTGTTTGGTGCAATATTGGATGACTTATGCGGTTATTTTCTTTTAAGGGCACAAGATAAGCCATTGAATGGCTTTATGCTCTTGTGAAGAAAAAAGATCTTGGGACCGCTAACAATGGGAACCTACACTTTGCAACTTTCTTCTTTTGTAAAACTGAAATTTAGGAGGCATCGCACGTTCCTCATGTATCTGCGCCCGCTTCTGCCTCCACCTCGGTGGTGGTGGCTGGGGACTCCCAATATTCGACTGCCACCAACTCCACTACTGCTAACCTCAGTGCCAGTCTCTTCGAGTCCCCGTCCAACCTCCTCCAGCAGCTGCGCACTAAATCCATGCCGGAAATGAGCTCTGTGCTAAGAGTATGCATCCAACTCTCACTCCCCTTTTCCATTGTTCAAAATAAGTAGTATAATTAGCGTTTTTTTTCTGATAGGAGAAAAGTGCCGAAGTGTGTCGTTTCTATTTGAGAAGATGAGCCTTTTAAACACTACCTAATTTTAGTGCGCAATTTTTTTAGTTATTAAAGCCTTCCTTTGCTTTACTTCTACTCTACAGGATATGAGTCTAAGTTAAACGGTAAATTCTAGTCGAGCGGAGTATTACACGTGCAGATGACAGATCTTACGAATGATCAAACTCAAGTGATCCGTAAATTTACACTCTCGGTGTCAGGGTCTCAGAAGAATATCTAGGGTTGGAGTTTAACTGTTTTACCAAGAAAATAATTATTGGCAACTTTCGTAGAATGTATCTATGAAATTTTAAATCGCTGAACTGAGCTATCCTACTGGCCGGGACGCATGCGTGACATTGAGTTATAGATGCAACCCAGTTATCGCAGGTTGATTAATGCACTGCCGGATTCAGGCAAGGAATCGGTGCGTGAAACATACGTGACGGTGGTTGTGAAAATATTTAAGTGTTTATTTAATTGATTATTGGACAAAAGCCCACCTATTTTTTGTGGTGCGAGTCAACGTGCACAAATGGCAAAGTTTGGGGCCAACGTTATCGACGGCACGTGCATTTACGCGCACGTATTAGTGCTCGGCTGTGTACAAATACCCAGTTTGACTTCCATCTTTTACTGTTTGAAATAGGTTGAGAGTTGATCCAGTTAGAACAATAAAAGTTGGTGATGCCGAAGAAATCGGGATTCTATCAATTATTTGTGCTTTCTATGCTTCGACTGTGTGTAAAGAAACCTGACATTGACCACAAATTGTAACTAGAGTACATTGCTTCCATTGAAAGCACTTAAAGGTAGCAAATTCGCATTTCAAGGTAGTGAATATTGATGGTCTGATGAAATAATATCTCCAGACAATGGAGACTACATGAACCTGCCCAAAGCCCGCGAACTTGTTTCCTGTAGCTAGGAGGCTTTGGTTGAACTTTTGCAACAGGCTTGATACCTTTCGCCGAAACATACGTATTTATAAATTTATATTTTCCATTCTTCTTGCATAGCTTGACCCCTTCGTACTTCTGGACAGGGACGACCAGGCTGCAGCGGAAGTGCAGAAGGTGAGCCACTTCAACCCTTAGGAAGGAGGTTTATGTCAGGCTTATGGACATTTCCTATGTGCTTGTTTCCACAAGCACCCATCGACTTGGTGAGCAAATGGAAATACACGAACCGCTTAAAAAGGATCGATTCGTTCCATTTGAGTATGCTTACTAAATATGATGCTGCACCTCTGAATAGTGCCTTTAGGTACAAATTCTCCTCCAAAAAATGGTCACGGATGTGGAAGCATTAATATTAAAACGACAAAGTATTTGACTGATACGTTTTCTGGCCACGTGCACTTTATTTCACCAGACAAAGATTCTTTCATCCCTCATCACTCTCAACGCACTCCAGAGCCTCAATCTCATCTCCGGTTTGCCATAGTTCTGGCTCATTTGTTCCAGCGTTGGTTGCCAGCACAGTGCGTCATTTCTTTCAAGCTTACTTATGATTGCTAGAAGAGAAGTGATTGTTGATCCAAATGAAAAGTACCGTACCTGAATTCCATTACGTCATTTCAAGTACTGATAAGTGAACGAGTTCATCTATAATAGACCCATCCACACCGACTGCGACTTTTTGTGCTGTCTCAGCAACATGTCCCTACACTGTCAGCAATCTAATTACTGAAGCCCATTCTTCGTTCTCGCGCTACTCAGTTTTGGGTACTAGACATCCGCTACTTCAACGCAGCCAATGATGAAGCCATATGACTCTACTCCAATTGTGTCGTTGCGATACCCCTGAGGTATCAGATGCGATTAGGCAAAGACGCTTCGTATTTTTCACTGGGTAGTCATGTAAAAGATTGTTGTGTTATCTAAGGTTATTCTTCTGTGTGTCTTACTACCCTGTTTAGTCCCTCGTGACCCTTCCACGTACGTTCAAATTGAAATCCAATTTTGACTTTTCAAAATGGCGATTTAATTAAGAAAGATTGGAATTAGGGTCATTGGCTAAACAGAGGATGTTTTTATTGACCTAAACCTCTATGAACTAATGCGAATCTGCAAATAGCCGCAAAAATTGGTCGAAAGGGGAAGTTTTTAGACCATTGAGGCGTGGAATAAGCCAACAAATAATTAGATTTTACGGTAAATGTTTTCGAATTTCAATAGATTTGTATTGACAAATCCTTGTGCTTTAATTCCCCTTCGTGGCTCTTTAGTTGTTACTTGGAAATGGGAATATCTGCTAATAAATCTGTTTCGACTACTTTTAGCCTAAATGCCTATTTACAGTCGTAATCTTTACAAACCCGTCAATTTCGATAAGACAATAAAATTCTCTTAAAACTGGGAGTTTTTTGGTTTCAATGCACCTAGAGTGATTGAAACGCTATTATAATTATACCCTTACTACTTTAGACCTAAGCAGATGCGGTGTTCAGGATAAAATGCGAAGTTGTATGTATAAGTGCAATGTATTGTTGCTTAAATCTTCATTTCATTATGGTTTTACTGAACTTACCCAATGTACATAACCAGATCTCCCTTTGGAGAAGAAACGTGTCCGAGTAACCGCACCAATATCCACAAACGTGTGTCTATCCCTTACCTCTAGGTATGTCCAAACCCGCAGGGCTATCACGTATGCTTGTACTGCCATCGCACGTTCTCCAGCGCCTCGCTCTACGCCAACCACATAAACAGGCCAGTGGCGCGGGTGATTTACCGTTGCCATCTCTGCTCTACGCAGCTGGACACTGGGCCTACGCCCACCGTAGTGTCGCAGCAGACTTCATCCCCCCCCTCCTCCCTCACCATCTCCACCAGCACCACCGTTGCCAGCTCTAGCAATCCCGTCTCGATGATGTCGGCATCGTCGACACTGCCCTCGCCATGTAACCTGTTGGCCCCAAACCTCTGCGCCCTCTATGTGCATATGGCTCAGTGCCACGCCAACGAGCCTGTTACGGCATGGCGACTCGTTCCCTCGCGTCTCACCATCACTGCTATTCCCTGGCTCGTCAGTGGAGCCAAAGTCGAGGGAGCCAACGGAGCCTCGCGATCCACTCCTATTCAACCACCGCTGCCGCCTTCGCTACCTCCCACCACCTACGTAGAGGGACAGGAGCTTATTGACCTCGGCAACGATCTGGATCGACGTTTGACGTAAGCCTTACTTGAGAGTAGTTTCTTCGTGCCCCTTTTTCATTGCTTTCCGCTGTTTCTCTTGACTCCAAACTCGTAAATGAAGCTACTCAGTTGGCAAACTACGGGAAGTAGATCCAAGTTGGTGCATTCAGGTAGTGTAATTTTTAATAAACATGAGCGTCTTTGGTGGGTTTTGATTTATTTTAATTCATGAGATCTTCCAGAGTTTCCGTAGCTGTTTGCTAGCAGTTAACTGCACTTTTGTCAAATACTCAATCAAATTAAAGTAGCATAAGGAATATAGTATTCGTATCCGTCCACCAAAAATTAGTTTAGTTAAAATCCGATTAGGATCTCCTTATTCGGGAAGCAGAATTGGGGTAGTTTTGATCAAAAACTACAAAACCACATTCGAAGCATTATCAGCTGACATTTTTAAGTGAAATGAGCCAAGCGAATAAGTTCATTTGAGGAGGGTGGACAATAAGTTTAAAAGTTTACAAAAGTGAAATTAACTTAGCTAAAGTTCGGGTTGATGTATCAAAATATTTGATTTAATTACAATCGTTGTTGCTTTTAGTACAAAATGATACCTTTGAAGACATTAGGGAACCGTCACTTTTGTTTCAATACGCTTCAGAAGGTTTAAATGGTGTTTGGCCCGTTGCTGAATCTTTAATGGAATCGTGTATTGCTCAGTGATTAAATTGGTTTGATAATTTCTGCCACCTTTTCACCAGCTACCCAGTTTGTAGTGCTTATGTGGCTGCCCATTAGTGCTCTAACGAACCGTACTTTCAGCCATAAGATCAAGGTGGAGAAATAACCCAAAAAAAACCTGCGAAATTGGTACTTATTGGGGTTGACGTTATAGGAATCTACTTCGAGCTGGGGAGTTCCGGTTTTCTTCCGCGAGAGTAGGCGGCATTGCAGAGGAAGGCACATTTCTTCGCGCGCCTGACGTCCGGTCGATGACCTCCATTTCAACGCGATTTGTCCCCACGCCATTGCAGCCCACCGGTCTCTCGGTTGATGGCCTCCCCCGTTCTCTTGCCTCGCCCATCAGCCACCTCCTGTTTCGTCTGGCCGAAGCCTCTATCTGGCACGGATACTTCTTCCTCGCCGGGTGGTATCCATCATTTACTGGCATCAGTGCGTTGCCTAAGCGAAAGCCCTGTTGCACTCATTAATGTATTCATCTATTATTTATCCATCCATTTATTCATAGTTCGACCCATTAACCATTCATTTATTTAGCTTCTTTATTCACACTTTTGTGGTATTAGGTATTCAAGAGACCAGTTTGCCACTGCCATGCGCAGCCAGCGTGAAACAGATCGAGCAGGCTTACAACGCCCTATTGAGGGATTCACAAACTGGCGCTCGAGGCTGCAGTAGGGAAGGAGGCGGGAGAGGGGTGTTGCGTTGCTTGCTTTGCGGCGAGTTTTGCACCAATACTGGTGCCAACTTGAGGACACACCTCAACGGTCGCGTGAGTGGTGCCGACGTCTCCCTCGCAAAATGCGCGCTCTGCGCCCTCTCGGTGGTCCACAATCGCAAGGATATGGTACTGTGCTCCATTAAGGCGCACCTCCTCTTCCATTTGGACATTTTCCTCATGTGTCCGCAATGTGGATTTACTGTAAGCCAATACCCCTCCTTCCTTCTCGTGTGCCACATCTACCATTACTGTGGCACCCGAGCTCCTGATAACGATGTTGGAAGGTGTTTTTTGGGCAAAACTTTATCATACTTAGCCTGCCAACTAAATGCCACTTACGGACACAAATGAGTCCATGTAGTTAAATGGACAATTTAAACAAATATTCTTCAATTGCATTTTCCCTTCTTTCAAGCGTCGGCCACAACGCTCACTGTGGCCATTCCTCTACACTAGCTGTCCCAATGCAGTTGGTACTTGAAAAATCATCTACGAGTCAGAAACGCATACTATACGTTGCCATTTAGCCGCTAAGGCGGTGGAGTTAGGTATCTTCTCTTTAGATAATACATGTATCTTGTAAATACCTCCATGCTGAATGCAAGATTAGAATGGTTCTCAAGAGTAGACGCGACCTCTGTAACCCCTTAAAACTACTAGGCTCTAGGCCTCCACAGCCTGTGCCATCTATGGGGTTTGGGTTTATTATGCAGCCATTAAATTCGAAATTATTGTTCACTTAGATTAGGTTTACCTACCACTGCCACCGTCTAACATTAGTTAGTGAATCTGGGCAAAGCGTCATTATAAATGTACCACTAGGGACTGGTAGACTATTGGCATAAGCGACAAAGGACTATCACCCTTCAAGGCGGTTACTCGAGAACCCATAGAGCTAAACGCATTTAAAACGGATCGTGTTGCCATATTCCCCCCATTGGGTACGCACCTTGTTAATAAAAGGGTGTCAATGTAATTTCCTGTCGGTTTTTTTAGGTTGGACCATCTTTCATTAGCATACTACTACCTTACGCCAATCACAGAAATGGTGGAAGTTTGCTGACGACATCCCATTTTTGAGTAACGCACCGTTTCAGAGAGGCAGTTGGAGCGCACTCTTTAGGACTTTTTTAAATTAATAATGCAACAGCATTTTGCATGCTTCCATGCATCGGGGAATATTTCACTGTAACGGTTTTACGCCAACTTTATTGACATGATTTGGGAGGTTTTTCTGTGATAGCGGCGGTGATCACTAGTTCAGGGAAAACATATTGCCATCTAAATTTAGATCCTACATTTTTTTTCCGCGTCATTGGCGTAGGTATGGATTGGTTCCCATTGATTTTTCACTTTCATCATTAGTAATTAATGAGGATGTCTTCAAGTTCCTCCTTTAAATGTTCCAAGTATCTTGCACGTTGATACTGCAAAAAAACTTGATCTTTGCTACGCCATATTTTTTCAAGAGAACGTTGACAGCGTTGTTACGATTGAAGCGGGAGTACTTGTTTGGTTCCCGGCTTTGAAAATGGTCAACAGTGTAAGCTGAAGCACATATTTCGCATAGATCATGTTGGGTTTAGATTACTCATTTTGATCGCTGATAAGATCATTTAAATTTTTTTATTGATGCACCTTACTTTCCTGGTTGCGCCGCAGCTCCGGAGTCTTCCCTGGAGAATCTGTGAAGTGTACGCTTCTGTACAGGTATTTGTCATAAATGCATTTAAGGACTAGTGCTCTATTAATGAAAATGAAAGATAAAAGTGCACTATGCCGTCAAGATGCTAAAAGTGCTTGTAAGACCCGAAGAGCCCCTCGGAATCAAATGTGCCACCTCGGCAAAGATCGTCACTAAAAGGTGCACGGTCGTCTCTGAAAGGTTTTTCTGCAGCTGAGCGTCCCGCCGCCATACAAATCGTGTTTGAATTATTATGTCGGAGTGAATACCCACTCATTTTATGCGGGTTTCCTGTCCACGAGAAACTCCATCGTCGCACGTCGTCTCTTGCAGGCATCAGCACTGCTGCCCGACTCCTCGATTACTTATCTGAATTGGGCTGGCCCACAGTCACGTGGTGTCTTCATTTAGTCATGACGCCGTAATTAAGTCTTCTACTACAATTAAAGTAGATATCTTTCTGCTACAGTGAAACCTATTGCTCCTTATATTATCATTATTGGCAATACCATCCCTCTCCTTTCGGACAGCCACCCCCGGATTTGACCCCTTCCCTGGCCGAGATTTGTTTGCGCCTGCACTTGCGGTTCGTCTGCTTCCACTTCAACCTGGTCAAGGTGTTACTTTGTTCGAGGGCATCCTGCAGGGAGCGGATCTTTCTTACCATGGAGAGCTTCGTGCAACACTGGTTTGAGGTACACACTGCGCGCAAGTATGCCTGTCAACTCTGCGGCAGTCTTGGTCACCAGAGGAAGATAGAGGTCGATGCCGCTGATGGTGCGTCTTCTTTTCTGCAATCTTGAGGGTCGGATGAGTCACAAAGTTATGGTCACCGAATTACAAGCGATTTAAAAAATGCTTTTTTGTGGTATTTTTGTAGGAGGACTGCTGCATTCAGTCACTTTGACTACCTTAATTAGGTTAAGTACAAATTTTTGCGAATTTTAATACCATGGAGTTCGAGTTTTCGTGTCTTAAATTAACCGCTTTTGAGCCAATAATTGTAGTGCTAGTAAATGACGTTGCTCCATAACTCTTGCTTTTTTTCGATACTCCACTGAGGTATTGTAAAAAATACTTCCATTGTCCTATTAAAACCGTATATTCTGAGACATTATCATTTAGAGGACAAAAATAAGATTTAACTTAGTCCATTAAAGACATGATTGGTCTGAGAGATCTAGGTTTTTTAACTTTTATCAATGAAACTACGCTTGGTCACTGAAAAATAAGCATTAGCACTACACCAGTACAGCAAAACGAAAATTAGCCTTTTTAATGCCTCCATTTCGAAGTTGTTGATTGTTAGGAGTAGAGTAAGGTCCTCAAATCAAAGGAGCATCTTGAGTCTACGTAAAGCGAATTATGACTCCTCACTGTCATGGCTCAATTCTTTTGTGTCGCCTTGCCGCAAAGACAAGTTCCTGTTTTAATTTGATGAGTGCAGGCAACTGTGTTCTTTGGAATGATCGATTTCTGCTTGCCTATCTTAAAAACAGGTTGCCATTCATGGTGAGGGTGCTGAGGGTCATTGATTTCAGTTTGCTTTTGACAACTTATTGAAGCTCGGCTATTTGCTCGAAAAATTACTCTACATCTTATCTGTAGGATTCAGAAGTAAATACGCCCAAACGTACTAGTTTCCTCTACTTGTTATTCCACTATTAGATCTATTACCGATGAAATGTGTGCTGTGATGCGAAATCTACCTGATCTATGCAAGAATTGGTTAGGCTGCTGCGCCATTTTAGCTAACGCGTTTGAATGGGGTCGGCGTAATGCAGTGAATCCTACCTTTGTATTACTTTATGGGCAGACGCTGTGGTTCGCCTGAACGGCCTGATCTACGATTTTTCCGACCTCGCCTCGGTGTGCATACACTTACAGGAGCGTCATTCACTATCCGCCACTTCTGCACCCACTTTTTCTCAGGTTGCCTACAAGTGTTCTGAGTGCACTTTTGTCTCCTCCGTCCCTGTCGAATTTGCCGATCATTTCTCGGTGAGACCTGTTTGCTTAACTGCCCTCTTGCCTCCTAACAAGAACTGTCTTACATTTTGAAGGTTAAATTCTCCCCTAGACTTTGTTGGTCTTTCTGATCGCAATTTTCTCTTTCACCAAAATCGTGCCATGCTTTACCCAAAACGGAATTGTACGTTAGGTGTGTGGTGCTCGTTTAGTTTCAATACTGACATCTCAAGAAGGTTTCATCCCCAGTTGCCGCAATTTTTAAGACGGCTTAACTTGTAGATGGCGTGCCGACAAGAAAATCAATTTTATATCTTTCTGATCCATTCTGCAGGTAAATGACATATGAGAAATAAATTTGCTGGTAGATATGCATCTTGTATGAGATGTATTGTGGATTTTGACAGTCCTGGAATAGTTTTCATTCTCAATTTAGTGCCATCGGGGGCAATAGCGGTGCAGCCACCCGATACATCCTTTGTATAGCTGGTAACTGCTTGACTACTAATTTCAAACGTGATTAATTGTAATGATATCATTATTGAGTCTCTTCGCACTTACTAATTAGTGGAGTGCTTACAAGTGAGGATCTTTGTGAGCATATATTATTTGTGAATGCAAATGACAGCGTCGATTTCCTGTTCAGAATTTGATGCTCTTTTCTGCAATTTTAAACGAACTTCACCCTTCACTTTTTCACTTTTGCATAATTCGTGCTATGGCGTGTGCAGACTCTTTGTTCGGATCCACAAATCCCCTTTTTTTGACCTAGTTAATACTTATCAAATTAAGTTTACCACCAAAATGCAGTTTATGTATGACCTTTATTAATGACTGCAGAGGTCCATTTAGGGTACTCTGTTTCCCTATCCTTATACAATGCTTTTGATAATAGTTTCGCTACATCCACACAGTCATCTTGATGCGCTGCACATTTCCTCACATTAACCGAACAATTGAAATAAATGTGGGGGACCCTTTTTCTTTCCCCATTCGCAGTCGGCTCATTGCCGGCTGGGTGAGGTGAGCACCATCACTGCTGCCGCTGGCGCCGCAGCTCCACAGAGTCGGCAGTCACCGTGCGAGGCTCAGTGCTTCTACCGCTGTTTTGGTGACTGCAGTCAGTTCTTACATGACATTGGGGAACTGCGAACTCACATGCGCACCTGCTCCTTCGCCATAAGCACACTCAAGCGCGCCTTCGGGGAGCAATTTCTCAACAGTACACAGGCCGCCTCTGGTTCTGTCTCTGCGTCTGCTGCTGTCACGGGCGAGGGGAAGGGCAACCCGCTCTGCTTATGCCTATACTGCGACATCAGTAGGCGCAAAACCGACCCCTTCGTTAGTGAGTTCCCTTAGGACATTTTCAGTATGCTTCGTTAAACCATAAATGTGGCACAATTACAGCTTGTAAGCTTGTGTAACATTATATTATGTAACCAAAAGTCAATGTGGTTTTTGGGGTAGGTTGCTGTAATGGCCTTTTTTGGAAATGTGGACACGTGTACAATGTTTTCGAGTGTTTATCCGTATACATTGTAAAGCATAAATGTGTATTGGTCAATATTTGCGAAATAGTTCCCTAGAAACTTCTCGTCAAGTAGCTATTAGGGATGCTTACATCCAAATCTCCTTTGGGAGGCAGAACGTCTTCGTTACTGTGCGTAATTTCATTCCTATATCGCGCGTAGTTTTTCAAGCCAATGTGCTATTTCCTTCGGTGTGTTTATCCAAATCAACACTTTATGATATGTATTTAGTATGAATTCTCCTTCCAACATGTAATGCTTGAAATGTTTGACCACTTTAAAAGTAGCGAATAGTTTTTTTTGGGTGGTCCCCTTCTGTCTGTCCACTTCGTTCGCACTTCTAGGGAGTAAAACGCCTGAAATTAGAGAAAAGTATGGTTGCGCATCTGATGTAAAGCTAGTGAGTACTGAAATCGATGCTTACTACAGCATTTTCTTTTGTTCTTTAGTGTCTTCATTGCTCTTATTTTCGTCAAAGTTTCTGCCGTTTTTTTCATAGCTTATGTGGAAGACCTGGGATCGTTGCAAGAACTTTACACAGTCCCCGTGTTAGTCCTCCAGTCACTGACAGTGGCAAAGTCTTGTTTACTTAGTAGGTTTTGGCCCGGTCTCGACCTGTTGTGTGCGGTATCCTGTAGATGAGATTCCATTTAATAAAAGGGCATATTCCAGTGACTTCAGGTGCTTCCCTCTTTGCAGGCGGAAACGATGAGGGCGAAGCTAATTCTTCCCTCGCGTCGAGGGCGTTCGACGACCTCCGGCGCCTTCACGCCCACGAACACATCGTTCACGTGACTGGAGGCGCTGCTGCCGTCGCAGTCAGCGGCCAGGTGGGTTGTCCGTGGTGCGGTGAAAAGTTGACTTTGATGCCAACCCCTGCCCCAGCCTCTATCATCACCCCTTCTGCGGCTCCATCCAACCACACTGAAGACCTCATCAACCACCTTCGCGGACACGCTACTGCTAATCCGTGAGTACTTTTCCATAGGTTATTTGCGCATCAGACGAAGTTTGCCGGATTTAGGACATGGCTAAATGAACATCTCATGGTTTAGATGATTCATTGTAGCTACTTTCGTGCCTGTCCCACCTACTGATACTGTATCCACAATACTTGTTAGTTTGGCAAATTCCACAAATCGTAAAGAAATGGTGATAAAACGACATTGATTCAAACCACTTCCAGTCAATCGTTAACATTTTAGTTCAAATAATCTAATTTCTTACTTCTAAGATCTGTGTCTAGTGCACCCATTTCCACGGAATGCGTAAAATCGGCGGATCAGATAATTGCACACCCAATGATCCTGATGTGTCTGCTTTATTTGTGACACTATAACGCCGGTTATTGAAAACTCCCAACTTAGAATGTCTTTTTGCCAAATCGCATCTGATACCTCAGGGGTATCGCAACGACACAATTGGAGTAGAGTCATATGGCTTCATCATTGGCTGCGTTGAAGTAGCGGATGTCTAGTACCCAAAACTGAGTAGCGCGAGAACGAAGAATGGGCTTCAGTAATTAGATTGCTGACAGTGTAGGGACATGTTGCTGAGACAGCACAAAAAGTCGCAGTCGGTGTGGATGGGTCTATTAGAGATGAACTCGTTCACTTATCAGTACTTGAAATGACGTAATGGAATTCAGGTACGGTACTTTTCATTTGGATCAACAATCACTTCTCTTTT
>NW_020170473.1:131880-159291 GCF_000524195.1 Echinococcus granulosus
CAGCGGCTTGGGAAGGTTCGGGTGTTAAGGCATTAGAGCTTGTCTAAAGCTGCGTGTAAAACCAAGAAATTAAGGAATGTATGTATGTTTGGCGATAAAGGTGGTTTTGAATTGGGGAAAATTTACAGGGGAAGTTAATCGAGGGCATGGATATTTAAAAAATGGTGCTATGAAGGTAGCTTTCCGAACATTTTGGTCCTGCATTCTGTAAAGGCCTTTTTTTGTCGTAGGAATAAGTTTTGTTGAGGTGAAGAATTAGTTTATCAGTAGTCCATTTTGCTTAATAAAGCTTTTACTTGTGTCACTCCCATTTTTCTAAAATTTTATTGTCACTCAGTTCCTATTGAAGTTTTGTCAGCTATCAATACCCGTGTTGGATCCATGTAGGTGCCCTTTATCTAATCAAAAGCGTACAAGGTGGTGCACTTATAAGCTTTTATGATGGTAAGCTTTGACTAGAATGGCGATGGAAACATTTCAAAGTATGTTTGAATTAAAAATAGTGAAGGAACTTTAGGTGGGCCAATAATGACTTGTGTTAAGTTAGCTATAATAAAACGTGCTTGTTTCCTTTATCAAGATACGTTGCTTGGCAAGTGGAACGAGTGCGACGTTTCAATGAAAGCCGCGGTGGTAAGTTCGCAAACCTTCATTCGTTCATCTTTAACTATATTTTTTTCATCAAACGCATTCTGATGTTGTGGCACTATTCTAACATCATCTAGCTTGACCCAAGGG
The DNA here is from genome assembly GCF_000524195.1 of Echinococcus granulosus. Lineage (NCBI taxonomy): Eukaryota > Metazoa > Platyhelminthes > Cestoda > Cyclophyllidea > Taeniidae > Echinococcus > Echinococcus granulosus. The sequence continues at coordinate 132,619 of NW_020170473.1, forward strand.
GATTGTACTTTTTGTGGTTAGGGGTCTGTGTTTCGTGCTTTTTAAAAAACGACATTGTTGGACAGCGCAGTAAGGTTTCTTTTTCTTCATCCTCGAATGGGTTAGGAAGAGGATTGAGGCGTCTTTTGATGGAATTTGTTTATTCATCGGATTTATTATGTGCTGATCATAGTCTTTTCCCCATGCTCTGCGCAGAAGTCGTTATTTGCCACTGCCAGACGGGATGGCTGGACTCCCCGCTGGCCCTGATGGCGCACGCCTCAGCCTTCCCCACTGCCACCAACACCTTTAGAGGCTCGCGTAAACGCTTGCTTGGGGACACGAGTTTACTGCCATTTCCCAGTCTCTTTGCCGCTCCTACTGGCAACACCGCCACACCCATCGCAGTTGAGGACGCAAAAGTAGGGAGGAAGCCAACATTCACGGCGACAACATCAGGAGGTGATGGTGGTAGAGGAGGTGGAGAGGGTGAAAACGCCATCTTCACCGTTCGACCGCTCTATTTACCCGGCGGGCACCCGCCTCTCTCCAGGGAGGTCTATGAACACGTAAGTGAATACACTTTCTTCAAGCGTCCGCCCTGAGAATACTTGGTCCTTGTCCACCTAATTAACATTGTTGGTTGATTTTCTGCTTTTTCAAAGTGTAGCCGTGAAAGTGCTTTTGTTTGTAGTCTCCAGCTAACTAAATTAGAGGGATAAGTTACTAACGGAGATTTAGCATCGGAAGCCTCTTATGAGAGCTGTATACAATGTATAGGTAGATAAAAGGTGTCGGTATGCTCCCAAGAGTAATGAAGCTGAAGAACATGAGTAGTTTAGAGCGTACAATGAAGTAAACGTCAGTTAGTTATTCACAATAGTAGGCAGCTTAGTAGAAAAGTGAAGGACGATTATGGACAGTTGAACTCTAAAAGCTTACCTTAAACTATTTTTTGTCACCTCTCGTAGGCTAAGAAAAAAGTGCTGCAATATAGCCGTATTAATGGTGTTTCAATCGCATCGTTCACGGATATTTTGGATGGAGGAAGAAGTGTTTCTTTTAAAATGTTAGCATGCTTATTTGACTTAATCCTTCGCCAATTCTCACTAACGACGCTTAGGTTAGTCCTCTACACTAATCTGCTATTTCCTTCCTTACAGTTACGCTTCGGTGAGCACTACGATCTAGATGAGCGATTAAAGGCGTTCAATGTGGCCTTGAAAACGGATGACGTTGAAGCAGCAGCGAAGGAGACTTTCCAGTGTCCCCTCTGTCTCTCCCATGAGGCCTCTCGGTGGGCTCTCACTGAGCATGCTTTTTTCTCACACTGGGTAGGTACTCAGTCTCCCAACCTATTCAAAAGCGGTTGAAACTTGCTGCCAGCCATCGGTACTCTGAATGTGTGCGGAATACGTCGTAAATAAAGTCGCAGCAAATATTTGAATTTGGAATGAATTTGGCTGCCATTGTACAAAAGTGTTGGCGCATTTACGACCACAATTTAGCTGTTATCTCTGCCAAATGCAGATGGTTATTGCTGATGGGAGCCACTGAATTCGATTGCGAAATTTGCATGAGATCAGGGATTTTTAACAGGAGAAACACAAGTTAATCGGTGTGTTAATTTCATTTTAATTATCTGGTAGGGACTTCTTACACTAGGTTTCTTCATTTAGCATAAAAGACCCACACATCCATCTACCAAGTGTATTTGTGTTGCAGGGTTTTTGGGGCACATTCCCAACGGTTTCCCTGCCTCAAAAAGTGATTTGTTCTTCTCTCTTTCCTTTGAATTTGTTACTGAATTATTTTCATAACACTTCGTATGTGCAAATTCACCAGACACGTGGTTGGAAGGCAGGGCGAAAACTTTTCGCCATCCATTCCTAATCTAGCGATTTTATGAACCATGTACCCCCCATGACTTTCTCCAGCGCCTAACCAGGACAAAAATGATGATGATTAAAAGTTTATTCGATTTAGGGTTTGGATGATTTTATGCTGCAAAATTAGCGCTCATATCTGAGCTTCATTCGTTTTCGTTGCTTTATTTCATAAGCAGGTTAATGCGCCTAGTTAATTTGAGCTTGATGCTGGTTGATGAGATGCATGTTTGTAGTTCTGCACGATTACCACTTATATGAATCCTGTGTATTTGACATTATGGAGATCCAATAGCCCCATTCGTGATGTGCGAAAGGGAGAAGCATATTATTTATTTCATTAGAGATTACAAATAAATAACCACCTGTATCTTTCGTCGTTTAGTTAAATCCCAGCAAATTGGAAGCTACTTAGCATCAGATAAATGACCTACATTTCATTGAAAGTCATGGAAAATTTTCAGTTTTTTAACGGTGGGGTCGTAAAATTTATATGGAAATTTTGAAGGGCGGAAAATTAACTTATCGATGGGCAAAAAGGTGTCATCACTACATCGTCACTGCTAGTTGAAAAGATGTGAAGCATGTCTTACATTCTGTCACTGTCAGCACTTAAGAGGCGGCGATTGATGTAACTTACGTGTTAATTGACATCCTGTAGTGTTGGGGAACTTTGGGCCTTGTAAATGAACGGGAAGAGTCAGATAAAATAAGTTTACCGTGCTTCATGTGGATATGTAATCTGGAATTGCACATCTTGTGGCACTAAATCAAATTCCGAAGTCATTGAAAGTGTAATTGCCTGTTTGGTATCACCTATGATGAAGTGGTTTTTAAAATAAGTCATTATGAAATCAGAAATAATGGCAGATTTCATTGGTTGCTTATTGTCAGTATAAATATCTGGCATGACGTGCTTCAGGTTTTTTAGTAATACGCACCCTCAAGTGAAGTCGGTTAATGTGTTCATGCAGACCGACTTTCAAAGTTGAACATTGACAGTGGAGAACGGCAGGTGATTTATGGTTTGCTTTGCATTGTTTAGGCTTTAAAATTGTGAATGAGCAAGGGCACACAAAACGTAATGGTGAATTGGGGGAGGTAGAAGGTTCGGTGAGGAAAAAGATTTCGCAGAGTGAAGAGGAATTTGGGGTGGGGCGAAAAATCACCATTTTAATTGCCACTCGACCATTTTTTTTATTCATCCTTCTCTATATCCAATGACAGCGTTTGTCCGTTACTTTTAGCTGCGCTTGTGTTACGTGTGCTGCCACTATATCTGCGAAGCAGGCGCGATGAAGAGCGGGGAACAGAGCATTTGGGGGCACATCTTCTCCTGTCTCAGTCAGCGTCACGCGGCTCTACTGCTGCGTGTCAACACCAACAACGGTGACGTCGATGATGACCCGGGGTGGAGACGTTGTCGACAGAGTTTGTATCCTCAGGAGGAGGTAAAGGTAACGGTACCTTCGTCCTCCCTTCATCACATTGACGCAACCACTACTGCCCCCGTCTTCGAAGATGGTAGGTCTGCCGATCCCCCGTCAGGTAAGTGTGGAGTGTTTCTAACTCCTCTCCGTCTCATAGTCATGAAAACACCTGCACTTCGTTGGTGTTTTGCGCATGTCTCGGGCATCCACTGAGCGTCGGGAGAATAAAAATATTAACATTATATTCCAAATTACACGTGATTTACAGGCACCAATTTAACTATGCTTCGAGTGAACGGCGTGGGCGTGTTTACGCATGCATAGCACTGCCTTGACACGTTAAAATGCTCCATGTCGATTAAGTATCACGTGGGCATTATTTTTGGGCTTCTAGTTCTTCAATAAAATACCTTAGTGATAGTAGGATGAATTGAGGCTTCTAGGGCTCCGTCAGTATTTACTGTTTTCATTCCATTTACTTTAAGCCAATACAGCAGGCAATGAAGGTGTTTAGTTCTGCAATATTACGATAGTTTGTATGCCGAAAAAAAATGAAGGCCAAATAAGCGTTTAGGATAATGTTTGTAGGGGCCTTTATCAAATCGGCAGCATTGTGCTTGATTTCAATCTCACTTAAGTGGATTTCACTTTTTGCGTTAGAAATAAAACTGCATTCACAGAATGTTTTATCTGACTTTCTACTGCAAATAGTCAGACTGTGCGAGATTTATCAGCTTTTAGAGATAATTATCAATACCCTTTTAAATATGGGAATCTATTATTCCTCTCAACCTGCCTGTGTCGTCCCCCTTTTTTTCAGTTGGAGTGGCCACTATGGAGACAGATGATGTGCTTTTGGGATTGCGAGGTGTTGGAGCCCTGACGAGTTGTAATGATCATGCAGTAGCGTCTGGAGCTGATCCGAAACAGTCTCCACCTTCACCATCGGCACCGGAGCCCGTCGTCCGAAAGATCCCACGCCTCGCTTCTGTGCTCATCGGCTAGCTCAAATTCTTATCTGTTCGTCTGTTTACTGTTTGTCTAATCCATTTTCTGGTTTGGATTGTTTTTTTTGGCATCAAGCTACGAAAACTTTGGTCTCTTATGTTACATTTGAAGACGTCAGAGTGCATGAGTCCTTAAGTGTGGAAGCGGAGTGGAAGAGTAGTGAGTTGGGTTATGGTGGCAAAGCCCTACGTCACCGTCGTGGAACTGTAAAAACCTACGTATTTATAAAATTATAACGAAATCATTTCTGGGACACTGTGGATTAAGCTTAAATTTACTCTTTAAAATCGATTTGATGATACGGGGTTCGTTAATGTCTTTTTTAAAAGGCGCCGTCTTCCTCTCCCACAAGATTGCATCGTGATGTTTAAGGTTTTTCTTATTTATAACTATCATTACTGTGGAGACCCAAGAGAAAGGGTTTATCAAAGTCTTGCCGACTTAGGAGGGAAAAAACGTTGAGAAATAAGGGTACAGGAAAATCATTAAAGTATCTTTTAAGATCAGGTAGACTAGAATGATCAAAGCGAAATCAAGCATTAGATGTTTTTATTCATTTCACTTTAGGATTTGACAGCAAGTGAAAAGTGTCCGACTTCTAAAGTAATTGCTGTGGTTTCCCACACATCTCTCTACAATGTCGTGGAGGGACTTTTAGAAGTATGTGAATGGTTTCACGCATGGATTGTAAGCCAGAATAGGCTGTTGCTAAGACATGCTTTTGAAGATGTGTTGCGACCTACGAAAGGATAGCTGCATTGCGTTCGGGGATGGTCCTCTATTTGCGACGAGGAAGAGGTTGCTAGTGATGAAACAATTCGTTCCCATCAATTAGAAAGACAAAGGCTTAGAAGCTGCTAAAGCCAATAGGTGAAAAGTACGTTGTTAAAACGTGCGTCTTCCAATTACTGACCTGCTGACTTGTAATGCAGAGCGCTTTTTGTATTCCATTGTTTGCTGGGCGAATGAACGTGCTGTTGGTGTCCAAGAGACTAGACAGTCGCGTCTGAGATCTATCTACTCAATACAATTGGCTACAGCTCAGAGGTGTGTAAGACAAACGTCTTCTTGAGAAACCGTTTGCATTAGAGGATCGTTCGAATGAAGGTCGCATTCTTACAAGGCAGTAGAATGTGACACTTGTCTACGAGGATACTTGCCCTTTAAAACAGGAGGGAGGAGGAGGGATACGGCCTCATATTCATCCTGGCTGGTATTTCTTCAAGCAGTGACGAGAGCCTTTCCTGGCATTAGTAATGCGAGGTAACGTATGAAATAGGCAGGGTGTAAGAATGCGACCAATGAAGGTGGCTATGGCTGGATTTAGTTTTATAAAAAGAATTGACAACAGGTCAAGAGGTTGAAGTGAACTCTCGACGGACTGCTTCGGCTCCCTTATCCAGGTCAGGTGGGAAAAGGAGGGAAATGCTCAAATTGCGATAATGGTGAATAATCTGTATGCGGTTTTATGCTATTGATCTCCTAATCACTTCGTGTCCCCTTAACGGTTACCCTCGGCGTCGTGGTTGCCTTTTTAATGTCAGTATTGGCTGGTGCTGCATCTCATCTAGGCGCGGGGGCGGCCACTCTCGATTGACATGCTCACTTGCTTTGTCACTTTGTTCATCCATTGTGCGTCACCTGCTATAAATGTTAAATTTGTGCAAGTACATAATCAGGGTCATTTTTGATGAGCTGAATGCACAAGTGGCGGGTCATTTCAGGTATATTTTGATTAAAAGATAGTATCAGGAATGTTAAGTGCTGTCAGAAAGGGTGTAGCATTGTAAAATCATGCATAGTACATTGATATACAGTAATTCGAAAGGTGCACTTGTCGAAGTTGCAAGTGTGATTTTCTTATAAAAAAAGGCAGTGAAGAGATTCATCAATAAAAGCAGAGGGAAATATTAGTGGTGGTAATGCAACACTAGTAAAATACATTTTTGAATCACATCCACAGATTAAAGCTGGTTCCTTTGAACGCAAAGCACGATAGCTAGTGTTTTTGCACCCTTTGTTGCAACTTGTGATATTTTAACCCATCCGAAGGGGGATCCTTCTAATGATCATCCCTTATTTGAGACAAACGGTTAGTGATTGAAATGAAATGTGTTGAAATGGGCGACTTTGTTCACTGCTCGCACAAAAGCCTAATTGCTCTATTTTGGACAAGTTGATTGTAATTCCCCGCAATTGCTAAGACACTAAATTGCAATTCTTTAATTTTTCAAACACCATTTTTTGTCTCTTAGAAAGTATCATGGTTGTGTCAGTTAGAAAATCAATGTTTAGTACTCCAAAAGAGCGGATTTTTATCTAAGCTTTGTAGATATATCAACACTGAGCGATATTTAAGTCGAATCTTCACAAACTCAACAACAACAACAGCAACGCAACAACTTTTGGAGGCTTAAGGACACATTTACATATTAGCATTGAAAAACATTGTTTAACCCGGTTTTGTTTAGGACCGCTTAGGGACTCCGCCATTACTCCTTCACTGGGCGGACTTGACTGCAGGCCATGCCGGTAGCTCCAAGCCCTACAGTACGTCAGCAATACATATTCTGCCCGAGTATTATGTCTTCTTCCGTCTTTGGAGAAGTATCGGGGCACTACGTTGGCGGCAGTAGAAAGTGCTTCTGGTCTTAAGGAGCAAGAGCCCTGGTTTCTACTGCTGGATGCCTAACATTAGTGCACGCGCTGTGGATGGGAGAATCGGTAATGATCCTTAACTGAAGAGCTGAGAATGACGTCTGCCCTCGGCAGCTACCTCAGTCCTGTGGTCTGCTGGAAAGCTATTAGCAACAAAAGTGACACTAGCCGAGAACTATTTGGAAAAGTTTGTTACGGAATTGCCTACTGCTCCTGTATGAATATGTCAGATGCGTGAACATCTCTCTATTAGCTGCATAGAATTTGGATAGGTAGACAGATAGACATGGCTGGGTAGCACTGCAGTGAGAATAAGGTAGAGGGAGCTAGAAACGAAACCATACCCAATGGAACTAATGCTAAATCTAGTTATTTGTCATATGACTTTGCTTTTAGGACAGTGTTCCTACTACTAGCGATGGAGGTGCATGATGGACAGCAAAATCCCCTGTACCCCAAATCCAGTTCCAATACAGGCCAAAACTCCAGACCCAGAAGAGTTGCAAAGACTGATCAATGACGTTACGGTCAAGCATCTTCCCAGTTGTATGAAATTTTGATGACTGACACGTTTAACTCGTAGGTACTTCTCCTTTCAGCATTGAACATATTGTGGTGGCTGACGCGGGAGGTTGCCCAAGAGGAGTGCCAGGGAAGAAGCTCAAAGGAGGCGAAGGGCCTATTGTAATACGTTACTTGTTTGTTTAGCTCTTGGTTTTGGTAACCGAGCCACTTGGAGCCCTGCCATTGCACCTTCACCGAGTAGGCTGGTCTCCGAGCCATCCTATTCACTCTCAGGCCCTTCTCTACGTCGATTACATATATTCTGACCGAGTATTATGTCTTCCTTCGTCTTCAGAGAAGTCTCGAGGTGTTGCTTATATACTAAACAATGCTTTTTGCCTAATTAAAGGGTTTTTCTAATCAACTATATCTCATCATAACAATTAGCAGTAATAACACACTGCTAGAAGTTCCCTGTAAAATACACTACATTGAAGTAAGGAAATCATAAGCATTCATCAGATTAAATTTCGACATTACTAGCCATGCGTAAATCAAATATAAGGGGAAATAAAGGACAAGCATGATGCAACAAATGAGTGTTCATTCAGTCCAACGGAATCCGGTATCCGTTTCAGTAAAAAAAAAACCTTTGTCCAATGGTGCGGTACTGAAATGTTTTGCGGGCTGATAAGAAGCTGGAGCCGGACTCAGTGGAGAGGCTGGTGCTTGATTGGCTACCTACGGTAGGCCCAGCTGTAGAAACCAAGTAAGTCTTGTAACACGCAGCACTTAAGTTAAACAGCATAGAAGTGGCGTAAAGCATGGAATTACTCCTTTAACTTAATATGTTAAAATAGAGGAGTGCTTAGTTTGCAGATGGGAACTGGCATAATTCATAATGCATTTGCACTACTAAGTTAGATGGCTGGAATAATTGCACTTTGGTGTCCTCTTATGGGTTCATTTTGCTAGTCTTATTTGATGGTGGAAGAGGTTGTAATTGAAGTTTTACCAGATGCACACTTCCGAAGATGTGCATGTTTGGATGTCGTGTCGACATTTGACGGGCTCCCATTACTATACCTCAGCCCTTCTGTACGTTGATTACACACCTCCTCCTTAAAGCGGTATTCTTGATTATGTTTTACGGAGTGATTTGAGTGGATCACACTTTGTGCCTTGTATGCAGTTGGACTTGAAAGGAGATGGTCTGTATCAAGGACTGTATAGAGGGAAGGGGGAGGGAGGAGTCGCAGGGCAAAGTCAACTACCTGTGTAGACCTACCGTGGAGGCAGAAGCTGCGATGACGGCCTGCAGAGATGCCATCGAAGAGGCGGGTAGGAAGCAGAGGAGACCCCAGAAAATGGCGGAGAAAACGATCAACACAACTGCTACACCAATCACAATGACGCCGTAGTCGAACATACCCCTACAGAGTACTGCTAGTCAGATGTTTCCTCTATTCATAATGAGGTAGCGCACTTTAATAGAACAATACATTGTTTAGATTGCTACCGGCAACTTTACTCTGAATGAGAAGTTACTTCGACGTTTTTTTACTCTGTTTCATTTACGGCTACTTTCAAGATGAATTATTTTCCATTAAAGAACTTTTCTCATCCTTCGTAAAGAAGTTAGGCAACAGCAACCATCGTCTTTAGGTCCACCTCTCTACCCTTAATTCATTGTGATGAGAATCGTGATTAATGTCTGAGTATCAGGAGAGTGCTAGTACTAAGGTAAGCTCGCGTCACGTGGAAAACGTGTTGCCATTGCAGTTGTGGTGTGCAGCCTGACTGCTCCATGAGCTGCTCACACCCAAGCAGTGGAGGCTAAAGGTTGAGTAAAAACCCGGTGTCTCTGCACACCCTGTGATAGAATAGCTGCAAGATACGAATAGACGAGACCGTGGTTCACAAGCACTACTTGCGTCCCAGTCGATAATCACGATGTTCAAAGGTATTTAAAAGGATTCGATTTAGTATTAAATTGTCCGTCAAAATGAAATGCAATGTATGCAAGCCCTCCTAGTGGATTACTAACTTTCCAACCATTTATAGGAGGCATTAAATTTGCAATAATCTTCGTATATACACGTTAAAATTGCCTGAAAATACGACCGAAAAGCCAAAATGTTACTGTTGTATTTCTTTGCCGTAATTATAACAGTTTCGAAACATTGGTCACCAACCTAGTACATAAAGGAGGTATCGGAGTCGTGTGGGGGTTAGAACTTACATCCGGGTTTTTACAATTCCATTCTCCACGTAGTACTCATCGTCATTCCCATCGAAATCGAGAATCATCAGGGCGGCACCGGTGATGAAAGCGGCGACGGAAAGTAACAGACACACCGTTCCACCGACCTTCAATACCCTACTTTGATAGTGAATCTGTCGAAGACGTCTCTGAATTCCACTAACTGTTGTGGTTTGAGTATCGACTTGTCTGCTGGAGGTCAGAGATGCCCGCATGACAGGGAGAAGCTGGAATGGAATCAAACACAGATTCTGTTGGCAAAATTCCAGCAAACTAAGAAGATGCCAGTGTATTGCACGTCCTACCGGTGTTAAAAAAGAATTGTAAAACTTTATCCAGCTTACATATCCCAAAGCTGTGCTTGTGTTAAACAATCCACCCTTGGAAAATTCAACTTATTCCCACTTATTTAACATCCGCACACGTTGATTAGCGCAAATCACTTCGTTTAATCTGCGCACATTTATTCGAGCATGAGTAGACTTGGCCTTTATAGTTGATTTGAAGCTAATCACAAACAAATTCTAGGGTCAAAGTCCGGCTTCTCAATTGTCCGGTCAGTTTGGGTCGTGCCAGGACCTAATGCATAGAAGAGCGGTGAAATCTCACAATGACTCTTGGACCAAATATTCCTGGCTCTAGACATCGCATCTCGTTGAAGCATTTACTTCCTGTTAGTTAGACATAAAAAGCTTTCCATGAATGCTGCATTGTTGTCTTGGTAAGAAATATAACTACAAATGGTGTATTGCATTGGCGTTTCTCCATACCTAATCACAAAACTGTCTCTGGCGCGTGAAATGAAAAGCGCTTATCATATTCTGTTCTAGAAACAGTGAATTAAGTAAAGGGATAATTAGACCCGTTAAGCGTCATAGCTAACACCGAGCCGTGACTTTGCAAAACACATTTTGATTATACAAATGTAACTAAGTATTTTTTGCCTATGCTATCCAGATCTTGATATATTATTTAGTAATTTATCAAAATCAAGTTACTTAAGACATTGGGAACTAGTAGAACCGTGCTTCACTCGAAATTCTAAATCGTCAGTAACGGGGCTTCTCAAGGTTGGCTCCCATAGGCATATTACTGGGTAGAGGGTTAAAGGTGCAAGCGATGTTGAAGAGATAAGACAAAACCAAGACAGAAACTTTCTGCTAATTTAAAGTGAAGTGGTTGCATCGTTAATGAGCCTCCATCGCCTTGTAATTCTCGTCCCACATAGGCGTTGGGTGCATTAAAACCACTGGCGTTGCAGGGCCAAGTGAAATTTTCGGAAAGCGATGAACATTTATCCACCATAATCTCTATTATGCTAATTGTTCCGGATGTTTCATTTCAAAGGGTTAAAGTGTCTGCTAGGTTGTGCTCTTAAGATCATGTTGTTCGAGCTTTTATCCTAAAGAAAAACAGATTAAGATAAATAGCGTAATGTTGGTTGCTTTCGGAGCTTTTCAACTGACTTATTTTTATACTGCTTTTTTGCTGACATCAAGTTTATCCTCGCACGGCAAAACATAGGGGGAAAAGGTAGCAGCCACCTTCAGATTCCGCTCATTTTCCTATGCTTTTAAGTGTGTCTCTAGCTGGCTTTCCCTCGTTTCACGGGATGATACTACAGTATCGGATGGCACTCAAATTCGGTCCAAGGGCGCATTGGGGTGCACGCATGCGGATTGTAGGTGACAGCAGCTGCGGCAGAGGCACCACCGCATGTTAGCTGCATCCCTTTTAGAAACAGAAAGATGAGACGGAGCAGAGAGAAATGCTTGAACAGTCAAGAGCAAGCAGGACTATTTTAATTGCTAATCAGTTGGCGACTCTATTTTCACTTTCTCACAAAGACTCAAAAGCAGAGCTGGACGTATTCGACCATCTCAACTGCAACATAAACCAATGGTTTGTATTACAGTTGGGTCCGATAACTGGGCTGAGATATCCTCTCGCAGCATGGCTTTCCTCTGTTATAGTGGGGTCCCACCAAAGATTCAACACTAGTGGGACACAACAAGACCGTGAGCTTGTTGGACAAATTGGAAGATATCTTATCAAGTCCCGAATATTTGAATGCTAGTTGGCGCTAGAAGCGGTGGGTGCCTTAGCAACGATGATGACCTCGTTGCTGTCGAAGAAGACCTCCTGAGGATGTGCCAAACTAAAAGTTTGAAATTTTAGATTAAAGGTTTAGGCGCAATCACTGATTCTGGCTTAAGTCATCTTCCGGACAAGAAACGGTGAACCAAGATGTGTGAATTAGTTAAAACGTGCATGTCGCTGACAGAAGATTCTGATTAATCGGATGAGGATGTAGTGCATGTTAGAGTACAATAATGTGATTTAGAGTTGAGAATGCTGCCACAAAAGCAAACACTAGCTCGGCCCACACAACCCACATGATTGGTTCGCAGGCCCGCAAACATGGTCTTTGAGTGACCGGTCGCGTTAGTGCGATAGATGCGGCATGGGTGTGCCACTTCTACTGGGGTAATCATCAGGCAACGTCACAACATTGAATGCACAATAGTCTTAGTAAGATTTTCATTAGCCGAGATTTCTTTGGATAGCATATGGAGAGGCAAAGGCCGCAATCGAGAGTTTTCTGGAGACAATCGTCTTGGTTTTGTGATGAAAAGGGGCCCAACTGTAGCAACACGATGCATAACGTGTTTTGGAACGATGGGGGAGGTCGGTGGTACGACGGTGATGGAAGCCTATTATTAAGGGATAAAGTCAGTCGAAGGCTAACCGATTTGATCTTATGGCTCTACCTGGAGCTTGATAGCACTGTTACGGAGTCTGTGTACATGCGTTGGCGGCCATGTGGAAGTTTAAGACAAAGTCAGCATCACTGAAGGAGTGTTGGGCACTGGTCCTTACGAAGATGAAAGATAACTGTTGTCGTAGAACAGGAATAACCAAAGGATATTAAACCGAAGCTCAATGGTTACTGCCTTACCACATTTTATACAGATGATGATTAACTTCGTGAACACACTCATGTCTATTCCTGCTGGCCTTCGTTTGCGTCATGGGAGCATCAATAACACACTGGTACTTAAACGAACATAGTTTTCCCATACTTTGCCAGTTCCATTCAATACCTTCTACCATGTTCACCTTTAATTAAACTGCCTCATCTCGACCCATACAATTTGCTTGCTTGTCCGTTTGCCTGCCACCTCGGAGCATCTACACCCGTAAACGAGATAATCACGGCGACCATGCCTGTTGCCGAGCGGTTGCTAGCCAGTACTTGTCTCGAGGCCTCGTCTCTCCATCACACTGGCTGAGATCTTGGTATTACCTGTGTTGACGCAAGTAGACACCAGTTCATTCTACTGGGTGACGCATTAACCTTCAGAGAGCTCGAGGCTGCCTTTCTTATAGAAAAACCGAATGCCATCTTAAGATCTCAACTGAGACAATTTAAGTGAGATGAAGTCAAACTGTCAAAATGTCGGAGACTCTGCTACAGAACCCCAGAGTCCAGTCAGTCCGCCGACACAAAAGTGCCAAACCGTTGGTTGTGTTAGCAACAGCATGACGGAATTCTGTCATGACTCCGATTCCACTCCTTCATCTGAGAGAGTTGACATTGATAATTAATGTCAATCCCATTTTCTGGGGTCGCAAGCAATTTCGGTACCGCTTATCACAGAAGCCAATAGTGACAAATTCTGGAATCAACTCACAGTCGTTTCGTTCTGGGTGTTCGCTCGCCGGTCCGGCGGCTTAGCGCACAAGACAGGCCAATCTGAATCGCCTCCTGCAAGCTGTTCTCTGTAGCAGTGTCTATCTGGAAGGTTTTCAGCAGTATGTACATCAGCAGAGCATCTCCTCCGATCTTGACGTCAAATATGGCCTTACCGCGTTTAAGCAATCCCATAAACACACCGATCATGTATGGACCGATGATCATGGACGTAGATGTCAGTACCCGTTTTGAACCTCTTTTTGACATCTAGTATACATCTTTTGGACCCATTTTGTGGAGTATTCGGGGCTTTGAAATACATTAAACGTGCGCAAGGCATGCTTGATAGAACACTATTCACCTTGGCATCTAAAAATTTACCTTTTGGCCTTCATAGATAGAATTTTACCACATGAAATAAACTGTACTGGTATTCAGATTTTTGGAACCGAATGTTTTCTGTTTCCAGCATTTTGATGCTAATCACATCAAAGGACCTTTTCGTGGGAGTTTTAATTTGAATGTTCTTCTTTCTCTTGGATGCCAGGATCTTTTCTGAAGTCATAGTAGCATGACAAAATATGTATTCCCGACTTACTGAAAAGCTGAAGCTACAGGCACGGCCCGGGGGTCATGGCGCCGGGCAGAAGTACAATCCACGGGGTAGTAAGCGACTGCGCAATTAAAGCGCAGAGTTAAACAAACTACCAAAGCCTTACATAGCGTGCTCGACCCCCCGTCCCAGTTAACTTCCTGCGTCAGCCATTACAACGGTCGGTGAATTACAAAAAACACCCATGAATGAACCACCTGATCATCGAATTTGCGTACAATTGAGAAGAGATTTGATCTCAGCGTCATCAATACATCTTGGGATTACAACTGGATCCAAAGCTTCGTCCTGTTTAGGGACAGTATTGGGGACGAGGGAATGTACTGGCCAACACGGGTGTCCGTCGCTAGTCGCAGAAACACCAGCCTCAAAGTAGAATCACATACTGAAGGATGGAGTTTAAGATAGTTTCGTGGAGGTAGAGTTTTGCCCATATTCCTCCAGTGATGCTTAGCCATTCCTATCAGGATTTCGCCCAGCTAGTAGAGAAGTGGGGAGGTATCATGTGTTTACATAATCGACATTTGCATACATGTGCTGTAGACAACTCCGTAATAAAATTCTTCAGATGGTTCAAGGGTTATGTCGCTTCAGCTGTTGGTAGCGTTCCTACAGAACACGTGACTAAGGTAGGTGCCGAAGACGGTCATCACGGATTCTCTCATGGGCAGCAGACGCCCTTCCTCCGTCACGCTGATTTAGCATCCAACAATAGGATTGAGGATAGCTGTCCTTAGAATCACGTATGCTTGGCCCTGCCAACGAAGTAGTGCCGCAAGTCGCACAGTAGAAATAAGGCTTCTACACGACCCGAAGGCTATGCCACCAAGTGGGAACACAATCTGCGCAGAGAAGGTTGTGTCAACGTAATTATGCAGCGAGTCCATTGTTTAACTCTTCCTCTATGGCCTTCAAACTGTTTGCATAAACAGATTGATTTGAAAAGGACATGTTTATCAGTAAACGTTAATAAGGATGAGTACAGAATCAAGGGAGTCTGCGAATTGAACTCTCGCCTACCTAGAGGAAATCTGACGACTCCGCTATTAGACTAGGTCTTACTGAACACTTCCTACCTAAAAGACACATTCAAACAACAAATGGATTACAACTAAAGTGCAAAGTTAGCGTAATGCCCATGTTGTTTTAGTGTACCTTCCGGGAAGGAGGCGAGTTTGTAATTCGAATCTGGTGACAGGGTCGTCGTCTCCCGTGCCAAAGTGCGATTGCGGTTTCTCCCCTCCCTAAACTTCGTACTTATTATCCTGGTCATTTCCACCTAATAAGTATGGTAAAATTAAACCAACTGGTTTGTTCTAAAAACACTGAGAACAGAGAAGAGGAGACCTGTGAGTCTCGCTCTACAGTTGGAAGCATCTGTCAAGGTATTAAAATCAGCATCAGAAACTTGACACCTTTATTGTATTAAAACATCACAAATCACTCACTAGCACATACATCCCTTCTGTAGTTATCCGGGTCCAAAGTCACCATATAGGCTTAACTTTAGGAAATCCCCATTGCAGACCTTTGCATATATTTAATACGTGGTACCAAGAAAGAGGTGTAGCGTTCCGGGACTCCCTGAAGACGAAAGAAGGCAAAATACTATGGGAGAATATATATTCAGCGCAGAGAAAGTGTCTGGGCTATTGGCATGGCCCAAAAGGCCAGCCCACCCATCAAGGTACAAAAGGGCTAATTCAAGGCATAAAAGTGGCGCCTCACCAATGCCGAGGGATAAACCACTATCGTATTACAGAAGTTGATAATTATATAAACCTTACTTGAAAATCGAACTGACTATCGCCAGAAAAAAGGGCTTATTTGACAACTAGCAATGGATCTTAGGATTTTTGAAATGCAAGTCCTTGATTTTGTCAGGAATTTCATAGATGTGGTATTGGAACATTCACCATCCCATTTGTGGGCAACTACCGGCCTCGATGATAGCGTTGTTGTCAAGTTGCATAGAGTCAAAAAATTTTGCGAATAAACAAGTTAATGAACAGACTGCTGAATAAACTATTTTTTATAGCATCATTCAAAACTTAATGCATAATTGTAAGGCTGATAGTGTGGTCTTTTTGTAGTGCACACACTACAGGTAGCACGCTGAGGTTGTGAAAGGTTGTTGGATGGACATGGTTCCTCCTTTTAGTTCAATGGAAACCTCGAGTTGCATTGTTAAACCTGAGAGTGTAACGAGCACCTATGTAACCTCAAATTCATTTAGCGAGACTACGGTGTAGAATTACTCGATCGCCTAGCTGGTAAAATTGGTGGTGACTTGTCGTCCCTGAGCGTTGACCCTGCTAAACTGCGCATATATTTTATGAAATCTTTAAACGATCTGCAGAATGCTCGGGTTCAACTTGTATCTGAATCAGCTCGACTAGAGGCAAGAATAAATAATAAAATGTCTTGGTCTACCGGTTTTCAGTTAAATATTGGCTTATTGCACATCATAAAGCTTGTTTTCCTAATCTCTTTGATATGATTGCGCAAATTTTTCGTAGTATTCTCTGCGGCATCGAGCTCTTATTCAATCCCCCGTTGCATTTGTAGGCTCAGTGTCGTCTGGAGAATACGAAATTTGTTTCCGAAATCGTGGGACTTAGCGGACAGTTATCAGAAGCAAGCAAAACGTTTAAAGAACTTGATACAAAGATAAACGTCGTTTCTGGCAAGATAATACATCTTGGTGACCAACTTGAGCGAAGGAATGCGCCTCGGGAGAGTCTCAAGGAAGCCCGTCGGCTTATCTTGGAATTTTCCAAATTTCTTGGGGCTGGAGGTGGCACATTTGCAAATATTTCTGTTAATTCACAGGCTAACGAAACACAGGCACGTATTCCGCTAAGAGTCTACTGTTTTTCTCAGTATATTAGATTATTTCATTTTTTAGCTTATAGAAAAGACCGCCAGTATTCGAGCACTGAGTGCGCTTTGCTTGGAGCTTCCAGATGACGAGCGATTCCTGGTTGCCAAGCAGCGAGTTACTATTGCCAGTCAAAACTTAGAAAACTTACTGGTGAATTGGTTCCGCCATGACTTTTCCACCGAGAATGATGATATGATGCGGCGTATTGCAGAAGTATTGACCTACTCAAGGAGTCAATCCGGTTGTGCTGATGTCTTCATAGATGAGTTTCTCAAAGTAATAAGCATTCATTTTTGTTATTCGTATATCCTTTTGATTTAGTGTCTCCCTTCAGATTTGGGTGATTTGTCTATGCTACCAGATATTCTTGCGCAAACCGAGGCGAAAATCATTCGCATTTTTCGCCGACCGGAAAGCGTTATAATTCATCTAATGCAGGCACTATTCTCACAAAATCTGAAGGTTCGTTTTAACAGGGAATTGTTTTTTTTGTTTGGTTAGCCTCGTTTAAAGGTTATTGTGGCTTTTTGTTATCTACACTAGGATTTTGTCCATTTTCGATCTTGCTAATTTTCTCCATTTTCTTTGTTACATAGATACATTTTCAATCCAAAGTTCGGTTGGACATGCCCACTGATGTCTTTCTAACCAACCTATTTACTGAATACTGCAAGTACGTATCAAATTTCTCAGGATTTGTAAATATTCTCTATTCTGATTTGCTTCAGCTTTGACCGGCTGGTATTTCAATTGATTGAACGTCTTCAACTTCTCTCTGATGAGACTCAGCTATACAAACTCCTCAGCGGCTTAGCTGATGAGGTGCTGCAGGACTACCAAATCCGAGAAACAAGTTGGCTCAATGAGCACCTTCGGGGTCAATTGTCTACCTACTATGCATCTTACAATCATTCAAAACGTTCTCTCCCCACATCTGGGTAGGTACAGCTGGATTTCTGACCGTTGAGGTGGGGAGTTATTTGTCTTCATGCGAGCTGCCCCATTAACGTTTCGTACCGCTCATTTAAGTTAGTTTTGTATGTCTCGCTAGCAGTGTTGATGGTAACCAATCGACGGCGATTTGGAGTAAAATGTAAGGGATTTCCATATGGTAGAGGTTGATAAGTGTTTTGGGTTTGGTTTTGGTGTGTGTTTAACCTGTGGCAATTCCACATTTTTTTCACTCGCATTGTGTACTATTTTTTTCTGCGAATTCGGGACGGGTGCTTTAATATCACAGAAAATATACTCTTCATTTTACGGAATTAATTGGTCCCCTATGACATCAGACCATCCATGAGCTATAGCCACTGCATTTCCAGGACATTTCATTTTCTCAGGTATTTCCAAATCCCCATAATTTGATTATTCTAGTTCGAGCGGCACTCCTGTTTCTGACCATTTGTCTACGTGTTGCATGGTTGCAATGAATTTCACTGACAATCATGGCACTTGATACTTTTGAGAACATTTTCACAGGTTTTAATTAAATAAAGTGATGTTTCCAAGGGGTGTGTTCTCATGAGAATATGTTTTCACATCTGAAGCTGTTTGCTCTGCCACCAGACATGTTATTTGCGCAATTTTTCAGCATTAGCTTTTCTATCATAAGGAATATCCGAGCTCAGCTCATATTTGTTTTAGTCTTTTTGATACTTATTTTATCCTTTCCTACCTAACATGTCCATGTGATCGTATTCACTGTCCTGGCACTTAGATTTTCGGAATTAAAAAGCGCGGTCCAGGCGCGCCTTCATATTAGCAACGATCGAGAAATTTCTACGAGTTGCCTCCTCCTCTCTCAGGAAGTTGTAGTCAACATGCTCGACGACGTCCGACAGTCTGCAAAACGTTGCATGCTGGTACCAATTGTCGTCTATGTAAAACTCCTTTTTAAACACTCCACATAAAGTCAATATTACCCCCTTTAGCTTGCTAAGCCTACGGCTAGACCGCAATTCGGGCTGCAAATTTTGGATATACTAGTCCGTTATTTGGTAAATGAACACATCGACTATGGAATCACTGTGGCTTTGCAAGGTGCGTTGCATTATTTTGTCCCTACACTTTATGGATCTGCATGTCTAGTAGGTCTGCTCGTTGACAAATCGTCTGTAAAATGCATTGCTGATAGTGATCTTGAGAAATCCCAAGCTGCGTAATGATGTTGGGAGTTTATAAATCGAACGTCTGTGTTTGTAATTTTAGTTTTGAACAGCATGGACCCAAAGATTGCGGATCCATCCTTTACCTTCTTTGCAGCCGTCAATGAAAGCACTACACTGTTCGACCTCTTTGAAAAGGCAGTTAATGAATTCATTGGACCTCTGCTTGCGTGAGTTCGATAGGAAATCATGCCTAAATCGGGCACCTAACAACTCAGATTGCGCACTTCATAGGCTTTGGGCATGCATGCGTATTGGATATGAACCAGCGGTTAAATGTTTGTTGGACAGACGAGATTCACCATTTGTTAACAAATTGGCTCTCATGTGTTTATAGTGGCAGTCCGTCTCAAGTGCAAAAGTGTCTGACCAGGCGACAGGAACTGCGATATCGTCTTGAGGAGAAGCTCTCGACGGGCCTCGAACAGTGTCTCAGTCTTGCATTAACCCGCATTCAGATAATCCTATTGAACCAACAGAGGAAGACCGACTTCAAAAGCGACGTTTCAGCGATGAATTCCGCTGCAGTGACTGAACTTCCCGCCTGCTCCTTGGTGTGTCATTGTTGACACTCCTTCACAGTTTAGCTAGATAAATGAAGGGTGAACAATTTACAGAATTACCTTTAAACAACCCGACTGTGGAGTTTTCGAAAAAACCGTTTTGAGAGTTTAAATTTGGCTTAGTGACATCTTTACACGGAAGGATTAGGGGAAGAATATGCAAGTGATTATTTTGCTAGGCGAATAGTAAAGCCTCATTTCCCTTATAGGCGTGCCAAGACGTTTGCAAATTTGTCCATAAAGTTATTGAAGGCGCACGGCAAAATCTAGATGGTCAAAACCTTTGCGGATTTCTTCACGAACTGGGCTTGCGATTTCATCGCCTTTTGGTAGACCATTTCTATGGCTTCTCTTTCTCTGATTCAGGTCTGTTAATAAACCCAAACTTCATATTCGGTGGACTACGTAGTCTGTTAAAGTATGCCCCCACTTCTGTGTTGTAGGTGGATTCGTTGCTATGCAGGATGTCACAGCCTATCGCGATACTGCTCGTGAATGTCAGAGCGCAAAAATCGACTATCTCTTTGACATTTTGCTTAAGCTAATGAATTTGATGTTAATAAGGCCCCAGAACGTGCGCCAAGTTTGGCAAGACTACGAACAATCGGGAATACCCAGAGAGCTCCTCGCGAACTTCATCTCATTACGGGCCGACTATAAACCAAGGCTGCAGTCCGCGATTAAGCGCTATTTGGAGGCTCCGCGATGTAAACCCCATCCCAATTAACTCGATGCTAACCTCTACCCACCTTAAGTTACTGACAAAAAGGCGTGCCTCCAGCAGAAGCCTATATTTTTAATTTTTTTTTATCAGACATACGCCGTGGCCACTAATTTCGATTATTTCACGGACATCTAGCGTGAGCGAACCATCTTGAGTTACTCAAAAAAATAAGGCTTTACACTGTAAAGCGTCCATAAAGAAAATAAGAACCTCCTTCTCCCTCACCTCAGCAACGTCACAATTGCCTTGGAAGTTCTTTAGATACTCCTCGAAATCACGCTTCTATGCTGCCCCAGTAACCTGGATAGACAACGGTGATTTCATGCATCCTTCGGCCTGCATAAACTCACATTTGTACCCTAGGCGGTGATTTTATCCAGTGACGCAGTTAGACGTGCAACCGGACCGCCACTGGCCTTCCGTTCTAAATTGAGGACCTACCAAAGTTGACGGTTGTAACACTATAATTGAGTGAGGGTGCGCCGACACCAGAAGTCCTACTGGCCTATCTTGCGCATTTGACACGCTTTTATACAAAAGGACATGAAAGCAAAGAACACGAGAATTTGGGCTGATTTCATTAATCCTAAGACGAGGTAGTACAAAATAGACGTACTGTGATTACATACTCGCTGTACAAAGTAGTCTCGTGTGGGGGATCGTTGATTGGTAATAAGAAGCGGTGATTCGGTAATGCGAAGGGGCAAAAGAAATGCACATGAGGATGATGTTAACATCATCCTCTGACGGAGATATTGAGACCTACAATGGAAGAGTAAACATAATCAGAACATGCCTATAGGGGGTCGGTTGCTCCTTGAAACACTTCAAAATACAAGGGGATCAGGGCAAGATGTGTTGCCTTGTCAATTTCTACTCTTTTTTTGAGAGCCAAGCACCAACAAAAAAGAAACACTTTACGACTCAGATTTTGATTCGTTGTAACTTATTGAGGACTGTAGAATCCTGTTTTGATTATCAGTTACGTAGTACTGTATTCTACGTTTCAATGAGCATTTGCTCCTTTTGCTGAACCGGTCCACGATAAGTACAACGCATACTTGAAAAGGAAGTTCGGGTGCTTAGTTATCCTAGGCTGATTAAAGTGCATCTTGAATTTCATCTTTGATGATCAAAAGGGCTTCAAAGATGGTGTCACACGTTTTCGGCGCTGCGGTCGGATGGAAGGACAACAATGACCATGGAGCTACAGGGACTCTTGCTGAAGCCTCTGGAGAATCTGGACGAATGAAGGGCGATCGCGAGGTTCGCTGGCCCACGTTTCCGTCATGAGGCTGTAGACCCCCTTCGGGCAGTCCTGCGGCGCTTCCATTCGCTCACCTGCCTCGAGGTGCGCCAGCACCTGACTCGTCATCTAGTGTGAATGCGTACCACAGGTGATGCCCATAAAGCTTGGATAAAATACACAAATAAAAACAAAAAGGCTCATTTGCCTGTCACTTACTAAACGGGGATAGGGAAGGCGTCCGAATGAATACAATTCCCACAGCATCACACCGAAACTCCAAACATCCGATTTGTGTGTAAATATCTGGTGTATCAATTTTAAACCATGAATGAGGATAGAGTGATTTAAAACAGAGAATATGAAAAGTGCTTACTCTAGTTCTTATGCTCTCAGGCGCGGTCCACTTGATGGGGATTCGGGTGATGTTAGACATCCGCTGGGTTCCTGTGAAGCAGAGAGGACCCACGCAAGTGGGACGTTCGACAGCATCAAAGTCCACTTCCCCAGTGACGCGATGGTCGAAAGTGGGAGAGGAGGATCGAAGGCGAAAGGCCAGACCAAAATCACCCAATTTGGCCACCGGATAGAAAGGATGCTTGGCGGAGGAAAAGAGGAGCACATTGCGAGCCGCCACGTCACGGTGAAGGTACGAACGTGCTTCCATGTAAACCAGACCACGAGCCACATCCCTTTACGGGAAAACGTACGCATACAAGGAGTCAGTCCAAACAATATACCCACTTTGATGATCACAAGCCATACTTTAAAACATTTAGATTGCAAAACAGTTTTGCTTAAACCCACTGGAGAAGAAACAGTGACATGAGCGGATTGAGCTATCTTGTCGAATTAAATTAAAAGCAGAGAGCAACCATAATCGAAATGGGTCTTTCAGAGCAACAGGGCAATATTAGTGGACCACTACTGTTACTAACGCTATACTAATTCAACGGTGGAGTGCATGGACCAATTTACACAAAAAAGTGTCCATTAAAATAAGGGAACCGATCGGCCCTAAAATTCATAAAACGTTTACTGAATTGCAATATAAGGACGCTAACTCAAGCAGCAATCAGGTCACTGTCAAATCAAAGACGATTCCCACATCTTCGCAGAAATTAGGAAACAATACCGGTCAACATATTCACTTGCCAACAGTACACCTTATTTTCTAATTAAGCGGCTGGTTCATGTGGATTAGGTGCGATACTCACCAAAACTGCTTTATCAAGCTAAAAATGTGGCGTTTTCCCTTGCTAATTAAATTCTATCGCAAATTCAACCACAGGGAAGACTATGAGTAGCCCGAAATTTCAATTTTATTTTAACCTCAGCACGAAAACCTTCAGTACATATGACACCTACAGCATTTTCAAGACTGTATTTTTAACTTTCGGCAAATCCTTAACGTGTAGATCCATTGTAGAATTCTCAATCTCTTTTCAGAAATGCCCATTTTATACGACGTCTAGACGACTGGAAATCTTCAGAGATGCTGCACACCATCAGTGAAAATTGACAACACGTCACGCTTCTGCACCTTCGACGTAATGTAGTGGGATAAATGGGAGTCTAGATTTAGACTGGAGGAGGAAGTCCTGGAATGAGAACTGCCCAAAAAAGGACTTTCGCTGCTTCGGTAAGTCTGGATGCTCCCCCATTTTAGAGTATTTAGGGACGTCTTTAAGAGCTCTACCAACAAGCAAACCCAGATGCACAACGAAGTTTACTACTAAGTATTGACGTAAGTCAAGGTAAAAAGACCATTTAGAAGCCATGTTGCCCATGTCATAAATGGCTGGTAAGGCCTGGAGGCAACAAGGAGGATCACAGGGCCGATAATTCCTACTACAACGCCAAATACCTTAATAAGGACGGCACCAAAAGAGATGGGACAAAGCTTTGATTATGTCTTAACCAATGTCACAAATTAGCAAGCAGAGAATTACGGAAACCCGACTGCCACACATGTTATGTTGCATGAATGGCGATCATGTTGCCATTTCTTAAAGGTGTCTATTCCAACTAAACATTTCAATAATAACATCTGAAGGATTACAGGCCGGCTAAACTAATATGATGGCGAGAGTGAATTGTAGAGAGTGGAAGACGCGATGATGATTGTGATAAAGGACTGAAAAACAAAAGGAGCAGAAGGACCGCCAGAAAACACTAGCAAGATAAAGTGCGGATGGTTAACTCACGTGGCAAAGGAGAGAAGAGTGGCGGGCCCGAGGAGAGCACGGCCACGAGAGCGCAGGTAAAATAAGAGGGAGCCGAGGGGAGAGAACTCCGTGACAAGACAGAAGGTTGTGCAGGGCGCACCGTCCGCAACCACTGTCCCGTCTTCGTCTGGTTCCTCTGTTACTCCCAACAACTCCAACAGATTCTCGTGCTTTAACTCCCTTGCATTCGACAAGGTGATAAAGTAGTCAGTACCCATCAATCCACGTAGTAATACAAACGTCTAGCCCGGGGGTCATTTCCCAACTATTTGCTTTTGTTCCGTCATTCGTGGTATCAATCATATGGCCCTTCCAACAGATATCGCTTACTGTCGAACCTACCCCGAATACCTCATAAATAATCTGGTCAGTCATTTGCTACCCTGTTCGTAAAATACGGGTAGGCACACTCCATGACCATGGGATAAAATTGCCGTCAGGACGCACCATAAGATCCCTACCTCGGCATTTCATAGCTCAAAATGTCCTAAATCGATATTCTGTGCACGGTAAATAATGGGTACTGAAAAGTAGCTTATTTGAACAAATACAATACGGGACCTTTAGGCCTATTAACATTTGCCAAAACTGAATTAGACACGTTTAGATTGAAATATAAGAACGTACGACATAATGCAGGCTTCGTAGATTAGTTGTCGCTTCGCCGACGCCTTGTAACGTTTTACTGCGACCTCGCGGTCGCCAATTTTCGCCTTCAATACCTCTAAAGAGATCGAAGTACTCAACAGTGGTTACATCAAGACATCTGGTTTATAGCGATAGACTTCAGCTCTAACACTTCATTTTATCTCGCTAAACCACTTTCAAACCAACATAATGTCTTTTTAGGCACAACCGTGCACCAGATCAAATGAGTTGCATAAAATTGCTCTCGGCTGCACTTTAACGTTGCCAGTTCTTTCCCTATATTTCTGCCTTAGCATCATCTAGTTGAACAATTCTGATCGAGGCTAGTGTGAATCACTGTGGCGTACCCCCGAATTCACCATGACCCAGTTTCTGCCCAAGGGTAAGATGCTCACGCGGAATCCAGTGTCGATCACGAAGGCGCTGCATACACACGCGCTCCATATCCACGACTGGCGCAGTGAGTGGGTGTGCCAGGCCACGGTCCACAACCTTGTAATGCTTAAGTACAACATTATTAGTTAAATTTGCAAAGAAAGTCCCAGAATGGCTGCATCCAAGTGAATAAAATTACTTGGCGGAACAACATAGAGAGTAATAAATAGCTAAAATTAGAAACTGGAATAATGTTCCAAAGAGTCATTAAGGAGAAAATATTGAAAGAAGCCTTGCATATAAACCACCCACTAGATATTTAACTTGCTATATATTACAAACTCATTTGAACTCAAATAAAACAAGAAGCCATGCCTGATGATAGGAAAACCAACAACCGGAAGGATTGGGGTTATCCATATAGTAGGTAGAAGTACAAAATTCAAGGACTGAAAACCATGCAGACGCTAGTATATCAATTTTAAGACGCAAGAAAAAGAGTGTAACCGAGTACCTCGACTAATTTACGCAAACTGGGGAACATCTCCTTGTTGTCCAAAGAGAAAAACTCCGACGATACCGAACTATCCAACCCATTTACCGAATAAATGTGATAATGCTGAGTTGGAGACACTTTGGTCGCATAAGAATTATCTTCGGAAGAATGGCCGCCAACAAGAGAAAGTGTGTAATCTCCGACAAAACGACTGGAAGCTCGAACAAGAAAACTACCAGGAGGCTCGTCTTGAAGTAACGACTCTGCCTCCTCTCTGGATATTTGGCCGTGAAGCCAACTAAAATTAAAAAAGAAAATACTAAGCGCTAGAGGAAGGAAAAAGGAAAAGGACACCGCTATTTACGGCGGATCGACGTCAGACTCCACGAAGTTCAGAGGAATCAAACCTGTTTGACCTTTGCCGTTTCTAGCAAGCGCCCAGTTACCATCCTAAAAAGATGGCATGATGACGTGAATGCACTACTGTTAATCGTCGCAAAATAGCTAGATGTTCACCCTTTTCAAACTGCAAATCCTCATTGCTTGTCTTCTCATATCTATAAACCGCGACAACATTTTCCTGAAGATCGGAATTAGGCATTATCTTGACGCGATAGAATCACTAAGAACAAGTCCAAGATACGTGTACAACGGCATACTGAGACAAAGGAGCCACAAACCAAGCCCAGCGACATTCAAAGTGGCGCGCGGACTTGAAAAGATTATAATGAATTTCTCTTAAGATTTTAGTAATGGAGCAGCAGAAAATGGCCGGTAGTGCGGAAGGAGCAAAGAAATATGTAAAAAGGCGGTCAATATACTAAAATTGCCAACCATACAGTTCAAAAACTGCCGAAATGAAGAGTTGGAACTAATGTTAAAAAATGTATTGATGCGAACAATCCAGATAAGCTAGCTTAAGTAGCAAAAGAAACGTGAAAGTTTTATGCAGCTGTAACTGCAACACGGTTGTTTCAAATCAACTTTAAGACAAAAGTGGGTCAGTAAATACAGGACACCTGCCGTATCGGTGCCAACAAATGTAAGAAGGGAGTAGGACCTGGATACACTTGAACCGCAATATCTATGCGCGCTTATTATTCATATCAGCCAAAACGCATCCTCGTTCAACTCGTTTGCTTCTCCCATAGGCAAGAGGGAAGTGGTGGGAAAGGGACGCGCTGAGACTGTTGCAAGATGCGTCACTGGTTGCCGATAATTGCTTAAGTTATAATGTAGCGTCCCGAGATTCCCTTAAGACGAAAGAAGACAAAACACTTGGGCAGAATACATATATTCAGCACGG
>NW_020170473.1:159391-164478 GCF_000524195.1 Echinococcus granulosus
ATCAACCCTTCTGTTAGGAGTCATCACCATTCTCCCATCCGTAGCATATGTGCTTCTTCCGCCCCACTAAGGCTTATCACGCAGAAGTGGAAAGTCGGGATACATGTCTTTTAAGATTGGGTTCGCTTCCCGCTGCCACCAATGTAGCGTCCCGAGACTCCCTTAAGACGAAAGAAGACACAATACTTGGGCAGAATATATATATTCAGCACGGAGAAGGTGTCTGGGCTATTGGCATAGCCCAAAAGGCCAGCACACCCAGCGAGGCACAAGGGGGCTAATTCGAAGTACAAAAGTTGCGCCTCACCAAAACCGAGGGGTAAACCACTATCGTATTACAATAAATCTAAAAAGTAACACGGACAACAGGGTAGTATTCCAAGTGTACTGTAATATTGGGAGTCTTTATAAGTGGTGGGAGCGAGGGAGCTCGGGTACCGTTAAGGTGTAAGAACAGCAAACTGAAAAGTATCAGGAATTTTAATACGTCAGTTGCCAAAAAACTAAATAGACAACATTTTTCTTCAAAAAATCTAAAAGTGACACGCCTGGTTTGCTATTTGGCCAAAGAAATCTTGACAGAGTTTTTAAATTTATCTAAAGGATTGCGTTTAAAAGTGAACCTGTGCGGACTAGATGGGTATTTGACATTACCAGTAAATTACATAACTTTTTTGCGTGCAGCAACCTATAAGTTTGATCGTACTAAGATTTCAATTTATAAAATTGGCACGAAACTTCTATTATGAAAAGGACTTCTAAACCTTATAAATCTTAAAATGCAGACTTATCGATTGGCCAACGTGCTTTTTAATCAATTGGATTTCATTCGAATCTTTTGAGTCCCACTAACGCTGTGTCTGGTTTCAGTGTTTTGGTATCTACGTTTGGCTAATGCGGCTTCATCAAGTAATTACTGGATCTAGAAACAAGGGGCACAACAGTATATCATTCCTTAATTTCTCGGGATCATTGTATATCGTAAGTTAAATACATATGGTGGTGTAACTATGCAAATGCGAAATGACCCATTGTTTATTGCTAGTGTGGTAGAGATTATGGTGCAAAACTATAATAATTTGTCTTTTCACACATTTAGGTGTATGGAAGGGGTGGAAATATTGTTGTATTGGATAGGGACCTTTTTCAAGTCCAGCTGATTCCTGATGCAGCCGGTGCTGACTCCGGTGAAATCACATGCATTTGCTGTGAAAATCTAACTGGACTCGTATGTTTTTTCTTTAATTTTACCATCGCTTTAGATTGCTGTCTCAGATGGGAAGAGCATCATGGTTTTCGAGACTGCTGGAGCACACGTACGTGTTTCGAGCCTCTTGCTATTTTTTGTTTTCGGGTATATATTTACCTTTAAATCTTCTTTTACTTCTCTATTATGCATTATCTTTGACGAACAGAATTTCTCTTTATTTACACTCTTGAAGCTAGGCTAATGGCTGTTTATAAACAATCAATTTATTTAAGGCCTCAAAGACGGCTTGGAAGGAATTTTCCCACCTGTGTCCAGGTAGTATGGTGACTGCTCTTGCATGGTTTCCACACTCATCAATCTGTAAAAAACCTCTGCTATTAATTGGCTCTTCATCGCCGTCAACCTCGGTGGACGCTCACTACTATATATCAGGTTGGCAAATAACTTGGCCTTGCGTTGGGGAAAAAGAAAGAAGTTTTGATGCTTGGCAACGTTTGTGGACAGTGGAATCTAATGGTTGGTCTGAAGCCTAATTGAATTTTATGTTATTACCTTACTCATGAGTCCCTAACTTCTGTCATTTCGATTATGATAAGTTACCTTTTGCCTATTCTCATATTTTCGAGACTCAAATCGAAGTGTACGGGCTTCCAAACTAACCAAATGCATTTCAGCAATTCATGACTTTACTTAATTTCTAGCCATATCACAAAAGGTGATACCTACTCGTCCAAAATGCGGACTCAGCTTCGTTCAACTGATCCTTTATAATGATTCACCAACTTTTGGCAATGTGAAACGAATTTGCCTCAGTCGGTCAGCTTTCTACACTTGATAGCAATCAGCCACTTAATTCACGTCCCAATCTCACTGAATGAGTGCAGAGTTTCTTATTTCATTCGTCTGCCTAAATTTAACTTCAGGTGTGGGTTAAGGCGTGTAAATGTTTGATAACTACCTAGCGTCTTTCAACAAGATTGGGGTCGGCAATCGACACAAAGGTCTCGTGGTACATGGATGTGATACATCAGCCTGTTGGACATTTCGAGGAATATTGTGCTTCTTGAGGATGATCGGTTCCAAGCTGTTTGGCGTTTTATTGCGACTTCAATCTGGTTTGTCAACTCAAAATGATTATTTTGTGGTGTTGGGATGCTTCAGGACAAATTGAGTGCCTCCGGGTATCGCCTGATGGCCGCTTTATCGCAGCTCAGTGCAAAGAACCATCTTCAAAACATGAAGAGGAAGTATTGTCCACCAAACCTTTCCAAGTGCAGATCTGGTGTCAGACACCCATGCTAGATCAATCCTCCGGCTCTTCAGGAGGTCTTTCGGCAACTAATTGGGTTCCCAGTAACCTAAGGCATCCGAAGGAGATTGTGGCATTTTCCTGGCGTTCCATGCCTCGATACCTCCCGCCGTATGTTTTTGCCTCCCCCAGCCTCTGCCCTTCTGACCCAGTCAAACATTACGTTCATCTGCTTAAGTCGATACTTGTTATTGCTTAAACTCATTCGGCTGTTTTCATAATAATTTTTTTTGAATTAAATCGCTTCATTAGGGAAAAAATTACATCTTGTACCTAATCATGATAAACAGAATGCAGCTTGATCCGGACCGCAAAATGTGCAAATAGCTCGGTAGACCATGAAGCGGGTGGTATTTTCAACCCTCTAATCTTGCTGCCAAAGTTGCACAATGCATACAGAGCCGCTCTTGATGAAATAGAGAAGTATTAGTGAAGTCACTAAACGTAACCATATTGTGCGTTGTCGAGCGAAATGCGATGAGCGATTCAGTGGAACGAAGTCGCGCTGCGCTTCTACCGATATATGTTTGAACATTTGTTCTCTATTGCAGAGGATGGCTGTCTAACGCATTGCTGACCATATGCGCAGATGGTGTGGCACGAGTGTGGGTCGAAAGCTCGGTGGGGAGCCACCGCACCAGCGATTCCCATCATCAATCTGATAGTTCTCCTTACTTGGTATGCTTTCAGCTTTCTCAATGTTAATCTCCCTCCCTCTCCTTCAACTCTACTCTGGCTTAAGACAGTCACCATCTTTACTCCCTGCCCTCTAATCCTTTTGGTCCAGATACTGCGTAGGTGTAATTCAATGTTTTAATCTCCATATTTTAAATGTCTCTTTTTACTTAAAACCAGTCCTATCACAATTCCTCAAGTACGCGTCTCCTGCCCTCCATCCTGCTCAACCACCCAGTCTTGCGTTACTACTTCAGATTGTGGTGAGTTTTATGGTTGCCCCATTCCTGGAGGTGGAGTTCAATTTTTGTGAGAAATAAGGTTTCATCAAGGTTATTTGTGGTAACTTCACTACTTTGAGTTTCTAGATCCACTTCGGTAATGCTTTGTAACCACTGTTAGTAAATAGTGTCCAGTCTCACGTGACTTATATGTGCAGCAATTTGAGATGTCTGCGAATATAATCATGGATTCCACTCCAGTTTCGTCAAATCCTCACAACGAATGTGGATAATGCCACCAGAATCAACGTCACTTGTAAAAAGTGCACTTGAGAAGGATTCCTATCTGAACCGATGTTTTTTGTCACTTCCTACTTCTAGATACATGTAATGCATGTGAGGTCATAGTTATCAACTTGGTTCTACACTATTCTGTTAAGCGTGCAGAAAATATTTATCGACAATTTACGAATGTCAGATGCCATTTATCATTGTTAAAAGTGGCTAACCGAATTAATGCGCTAATACATTAGTGGAGAGATTACGCCTTCTTAGGCGCAGTTAACGAGTACCGTCTGTCATTGTGACCGCTTTTCTGGGCATTTGTTTTACTTTAACGGATTCCATCCCTTAGGCTAACGCTTCCAGCAAACGCGTGCCGTGCGGACGTGATTTCAGGATCGGACCTGCCGTTTCAGCTTCATGAACCAATGAAGGGTAACAAATTCGTCCTAGCCGCGTCCATAAATGTCACCGATTCTAATCTCTCCATCCTGTCCCCTAATTACGACGACCTATCACAGTGAGTCTACATTCCCTCGCCTCTACCAATTTCTGTCAAGTAATCAACCAGCCTTCCTCTTTTCTTTTCCATCTCACAGCAAGGGGCCCTGTTCACTGCAGTGGATGAATAACAAGACCATTGATGTGGAACGCAAGCTCGACAGGCTGCTTCAACATCTGATCCTCCTTATTTCCTCCACTCCCATCGGTGACTCAAGTAGGTTTTACCTGGCGTTGTGTATTGCTAAAATGGGAAGTAATACCTTCCTTTCTTCAGTCACAGAACATGGTTTGGACAAGTTTCGACCGCAAATTGGGATATTGGATCAGATGCTGTTAAGGTGTCTTAGCAAGTGGCGCAGAATGCATGACACCCTCCTGATGCTGCATCCTTCCGACGGAAGTTTATTCTTGTGGTACGTTTTCATACAATCATTATTATGAGAGCTATAGTTGGGAAGCAGCAATTCCCAGTAAAATTTGGGCTTTTCTTTGCATTAATTAAAGGATTATGAACTTTAGTTGTATGCAGGTTATACCATACCTCGGGCAGATTCAATACATTAAGGACGTGGATATTTTATTTTCATTATACGCAGATATTTTAGTAACTGGAGCTTTACTTTTTATTTGCCGACTTGGATTATGTAGCCGCTCGCCCAATAATTGCATACGTGGAAGCAGCATTCGATAGGTTTCTTTCCGTTTAACCATGTGAATAAAGTTCATATCTGCATTTACTATTGCACCGTTAATGTTATCCTTTGTCAAATAGGCAAAAATTTATTGCAGTTTTCGACATACCACGATGAAATGATTTGTAGGCAAACGTCTATCTGTTGGTGCAGTACTCTATTAGGATCTGTACTACTTTCTTGTTACTTTGGAA
>NW_020170473.1:164578-184878 GCF_000524195.1 Echinococcus granulosus
CTGAAAACTAATAGGCAAGTGCCTACGTTCGAAGCCAACTTGTCTCTGTGAGAAAGGTTAATAGATCATAGAATGTAATAGTGGTTATTTTAGCGATTAAAATATGGTAGAAAGCTTTCCATAGTTCTTTTATTTGTATTATAGAGCCTCTCGAATTTATTTTGCTTCCTTATAATAGCTGTATATTTGTTTTTCTAAATGTTTAATAAGTCTTTGGTTTTGTTTCTCAGGTCCATAAATGGCTTGGACTGTTCAACTTTAAATGGAAGCATGCTATGTAGCTTTGCTCATAAATTTTGCGATGGCAGTGTTTGTGCTGATGGTTTAACAAATCGTGCGAGGGATGCGATTGAAGCAGACATAACTCAAAATCGACGCGTCTGCCAAACATCTTTCAGTCTTCGTTCACGTCTACCAGGCACCGACTTCTCCCATGTCACTCCAGTGGCTGTTCACAATTCCCTTCTATTCACATGCGTCTTTGAAAATGGCTCTGTGACCACAATGCAATCCCACATGCTACTGATTGACTGTTTTATGGCTCGATCAAAGCTTGCGCTGGCCGTGTCTTCAAAACTCAGTAGCAGTGTCCGCAATCGCTATCTGCAGGATATACGAGGCGTAAGTTAGGGATTTTATTTCGAATCTATCTCTTAGGTTCAACTGGCTTGTACAACAGCGCCAGAGCTCCGTGGACCGCTGATCTTGGACTTATACTCATCAGCCGCTCTAGATGGTAGTACACTCAAACACCAGGAAGTTGGATGCAGTGCTCTCATGCAGTGAGTCTCACTTTCAACCGCGAGGTTTTGTTTATAGGCCTTCCGATTCGTTTGATGTGATCTGCACGACTTCAAAAACTATTAGCCAAGCCGATGGCCATGATGAAGCTGTATTATCAATGGCTTATCACCCAATGTTGCCACTTGTCCTTACTCTTTCTGCATCTGAATTCATTGTTTGGCGTTCCCCATTTTGTTCTCCTGGACCGCTCTCTGCACCGCTTTCTCCCCCCCTCCGACATTTCGGGAGGTATCGTCAAGACGGTACTTCACTGCGTTATGCTGCCTTTTTTCCGTGTTTTATTGCGCCCCTTCATGCGCCCAGTTCAGCTACAAACAATACACTACCTCTCAGTGTTATTGCTGTCGATTCCTCGACGGAAATCCAGCTATTTTCTGTGGATACAACCGGTACCGTTACTAAAATAGGAAATCTAACACCCACTATGGACGCTAGCCTTTCCTCATCTTCGTCAATGCTGTTAGTTATTTCTGCCCCATCATCGTCTTCCTCATTCCTTGTGATTAAAATTTTCTCAACTGTGGAACACAATACTGTAAGTTTTTATTATAAAAAGGTGCTAATTTAACGCACTTGTACGTAATTATCCCATTTCAGTCTTATATTGTCTTCATTTTCTTAAACATTTACACAGACCCGTTGGGATTCTGGATGATGTTTTATTTTTTGATTGATTTATTTCCTTCGTTTTCCTTTTTCTTTTGTAGGTTTTAAAAACGATGGTCCGGAATACTTTTTAAAATCACTTTATTTATTTTCATCCCACGATTTTAGTTTATAAAAGGAACTGTATATTTGTAGAATTTGGTTAATCAAAGGTAGCATTGATAGTTTAAACACGCATATCTACCCTTTTGTATTGCAATGTTTTGTGTCTCAGGGATCGTTGTGCCGAATCGAGACGTGGCGTGTTGACTTGGATTCTAAACAAGTCATCAATGGACATGCAACTACTACTGAGGCTTTACAGGCAAGGTATAGGTCCTCATCGCTGTCGCCCTCCAGCATCATTGCTGGCTCCTCAAAGGTGTGCACACCATCTGTGCATTTCATGAATAGAATGCTTTTGACTTCCTTCAAACTAGCCAAGTTTTTTGTTCAGGCCATCTATTCTCCTTGAGAAAGTTGAAAAATGCCTCAATTTTCCACGCTTATCGTTAATCTATTCTTTAGATAAGCGACCATGTGTTGCCGCTGGAACCAGGGGTTACTGTAACTTGCATCAAGCAAGGCCCATCTCCCATATCTTGGTGTAACGAAGTGCTTCGCCCTTCTTATCTCATAGCAACAACTTGTTCTGACGGCGGAATTCGTTTGTGGACTGCTGAAGCTATCAAAAGCAATTGCAAAAAGTCGCCCAGTAAATGGACAACTCTTCACATCAGTGTTTTGGTCTTAGGGACAATTGTTTTTTGTGTTTTGATTGTATTTCAGCCACAAATTTCCTAATCAAATGGGTGGAATGGCGACTTCCGTTTGCTGAGTTTAGTCACAGCAGGATTTTCATTCCTTCTGATCTTCTGGCCCAACGACGAAGCCTGGATGAACTGCATAAGAGCGCGAGAAATCGTGTTTGCCTTTCTTCACCGCGTCGGATTCCTATAGGTAGCCAACACAATGCACGCGCTTTTGTGGTAGCCTGTGCCACGAATTGGCGCATCGCGATTGGTTGTGCCATGGGTCAGACTGATCCCCTCATGATCGTCATCCTTGAATGCGAGTCCAGCGGTATGTTGCTGTATGGTCTGGATATGGCTACTAAGGTCTTTCGATATTGTGCTTAACTAGGCTGTGCTTAAGAAAACAAAGTAGCTTGCGCTAATAGGCAAATCTGATGTTAAGTTCCATTTAATGCATGCCTTGGGCAGCCATCCGCTGAAAGGGAGAACAAATGTCCAAATACTCCTTTTCTTATTGCAAAAGTGAACCTCTAAGGATTTCTATCCCACACAAGGCAACTTAGTTTTGGTAATGCAGTATTTTGCGATGGAAGTGCAGCGTATGACTGTTCCACTGAACTATCCACCGTTTTGCTCGACAACTTAGCACTCATTCAGTGAAATGTGGACATGAATCCAATTCCCGATTGCTATCAAGTGTAGAAATTTGTCTGATTGAGCCAGATTCGTTTTGCATTGCCGAAAGTTGGTGGGATATTTTAAAGTTACTTTAATAAATTTATGGGTCCACATTTTAGTCACGTATATGTAGCCGCCAGGTCTATCGAAAAATTCGTTTGCCTACTAGGAGGGGGGTGTTTTGATAGATTCTCGTAGTTTTATCCATTCGAAAATGCTAATGTTATAGCCGATTGTCCCTATTGTTAGGTGGGTTGGAATGGATGCTGGAAGACATTGTGATTCCTTCTGTGGAATTGTGCCCATGCCACATAACGTCATCTGAGGTAAGACTAGTTTTTGTTTATCCTTTGGTTATGGCCATACCTTATTCAAGAAAATTGGTGTTTCTTGCCAAGGCATTATTCGACCACCTCACTTACGCATAATGAGGCTTTTTGGAGGACTCGGTGATGCTACTTTTCTTTTCCCAACAACAGTTTGTTTTTTTAAAGCAGTGTGCTTTGCATTTGCTAGTCCCCTAAGTATCTATCGAAAGAATTTACCTTATCTTTCTTTTGCGTTCAATTCCTCCATTTTATAACCTTTTTAATCATATTTATGCCCCTTCGAACGGATTTTTTTCTAGATGCAGTCCATTCAGCTCGATTGGGTCAAAACTGAAGACGGGGGAAGCATGTTATTGTCATTCTTGTGTAATCAAACATTACTTATTTTCTCGGCGCAGTGCTTCGATGTTATTGCTGCTACTCGCGCTCCCCACCTTCACACCTCAAGTACTCTCCTTACTTCCCTCGGGGAGGTTTGTGTAATTTTCCTCTTAATGCGTTCATTCGAAATAAATTACAGGCGACATTTAGAACCCCGATTGCCTATGTAAGCGGTTGAATAGCTGCTGAAATCGTGTTTGCGACTGTGTGGTTAAAATTACTGTTTTTGCTGGTCATCTACTGGATTTGTGCCAACCACTCTGATTTTTGGGCTTAAATTGAGTTGACTGTTTCTTATTTGTATGTTGGGTTTAGCCCTATAGAATTACGCAAGTCATTATAATCTCACCTTCCTAATGATTTATATTCGTCCTTTTTAATTACCTCTAAAACTCTTTATGACCGCTTTTTTAGGTTGGGCTCCGATGGAACTGTCTTCGCCAAGTAGACCTCCTTGTCGACACTTCAAAATCCCCTATTTTTCCCCTTCTTTGGCTCCCAAATGGTCTTCTAATGTTTCATCACAGTTGCCATATCTACTTATTCAGCCAGTGGCCGTCTAACGATTCCGTAATTGAGGCAAATCAAATTCCCACCCAATCTCAACAAGTAAAAAATGGGAAATCCGTGGATCCTTCATTACTTAGTATAGCTCATTAATAATAATCCACATTTGCGTCGCTTTCGGTTTTCGTGGCCAGTCTCTTATTTTAGGTTCAAGCGATGCTGCCAAAATGGCTTTTGGAAGCATGAGTGCTACGCGTCTAAAGTCAGTTTACTCTAACCTTCACCTCACCACAATCCGTTCAAGGTCAGCTCTACAGTCTTTCCAAACTGGAAGGAAAAGCGAACATTTTAATCATACATTTTTCAACGGTCTTGGCCTTTTTGAAGCCGCCCAGGTAGATAAGTGGTTGATTTATTTCCTTTACTAGATCATTTATTCATAGCCCTCACTCCGGTTTAAGCCATCTATTAACTGGGCAAACAATTTTACGTGATTTTATCCACTGGCTTGAGATATGAATATGGTCTGACTTCTAAAACACTAACACAGACCTTTGCTACTCTTATTCATCCCATGTCTCCCGTAGCTCTCAAATCCAATTCTGCCACAATTCCACCCTCGACAGCTGCTAGAGTGGATGAACCTTGGACGATTTCGACTTGTCCAGGCTCTCTTGGTTCACCTCACCCGCTGTCTCTCCGCCGTCGATGTCGTCTGCGGGCTCGACGCCGCGCGTCCAAAGACCACTGTGAATAACTCTAGTCGACATCAGAGAACGCGGGTTAGGTTGTCTCGATAAAAATACCCAATTTGTCCTCCCACTGTATTCTGTACTTACACCGAACTTAATTTCTATTAACTGATCTGCAGTCAATTTCACTGGCTATCAGTGGTGGCATCATTGACGCCAGCCTGGAAACATCTTCGCTCACCACACCTTCCTCCTCTCCTGAATTGGAAATACCGCCTCTACCTCTCCACATTCTACTTGCTCTTGATTCACTCAGTTTTCAACACCTTGTGGCTAATTCCTCCAACACCACGTTCGGTCGGTTTACCTTGTCCCTGCAACGATGCCACCTTACTGACTTGCCTCTCCAAAAACCACCAATGTCTAGGTCATAACTTTGGTTTGTATTGATTTGTTCTTTTAGATAACTTTGCTCCACTGAGTGAAAATTCGGGTAGTCTCTTGAACGAAGATGTGAGTTTTCCCTGACCAATTTTATGTTGGTGTATTTAATATGGCAAACTCTTTGTTCTTTAGCTGGCAACGGAATTAAACGATGAAGAGACGAGTGTGCAAATTGATGGCGGTAGTGATACTGCCCAGAGAGGCAGTTGGCGTGTGTCTCTGGAGACACTGGGCTACCTCTCTAACGGTCTTCCATCCAACCCACTATGGGATCTAAACAATCACCAAACTCTGGCCTCTTTACTTAAATTTGACAATCAGGAAGCCCGAATTCTCTCAGATCTGTGAGCTGAAGATGCCTTTTCCAATAGCTATGGCCTCCTTTGCACATTTATTGGCAATCTGCTTCCTTTACAAAGGCTGTCGCGATATCGCCTACCTGGACTCTCTCGTTTGGATCAGATGTACCTTTTAGGAATTGCCGAGCTGATGGCGAATACGCGCACTGAAGTGACCGATCGTTTGTCGGGAATCGTAGCCACAGCTCCTCAAACACCACCAAATTTCAAAGAACACGATCAATCCAACTTTCCAGCGGCATCTGGTAAGCATCATTTCACCTTCGACTGTGTATGTGTTTGCGGGAAACATTGTTTCGCTTCTTTCACAGAACTCGAACTTGATGACTGTGGGCTGCGATTCGTTATGATTATGCAACTCTATTCCTACCTGTGTGGAACAATTCCTCTTGTGAAACGAAGTCAAATGATGGTGAGTTATGGTCTGTTTCTCCTCAAAACACTGTCATTCTTCGGGAATGTGGATTATATTGCCACACCAGCATATGTACACGTATGCATGTCAGACAAACCAGAAATTTGCACAAATCTTTCATTTTGCTACTTGTTAAAACA
The DNA here is from genome assembly GCF_000524195.1 of Echinococcus granulosus. Taxonomy (NCBI): domain Eukaryota; kingdom Metazoa; phylum Platyhelminthes; class Cestoda; order Cyclophyllidea; family Taeniidae; genus Echinococcus; species Echinococcus granulosus. Next base: position 170,728 of record NW_020170473.1, read on the forward strand.
AGAACTAGAAATTTGTTTGGAACCGCTAGAGACATGGTGATGCCTATGCTAACTTTGGACGAGCTCAGCCGTCTTTTGATAGTACAAATCCCACTATCTGTAAAGCGACGCACATTGTTGCTTTACTTTGTACAGAAGTACCCTTCTCTGCGTAGTTCGAGGGAGTGTAATAATTGTTGTTCAGATAATTAGTTCTCGATAACGCAGGTAATCACAATTCGTTTTACGTCTAAATTTTTAAGGTTGTAGCGTTCAATGCATTACGTTTGTATTTCCTAATTCCCCAAAGAACATACCTATTCGTTCCTTTTAGCGTAAAACCAACACGCTTGTTTCAATAATTTCTTGTTTTATTTTTAGAAAGAGGGTTTGACCAGTCGTAGCTTTGTGTGGGCCTTTCATTCAGGGGCCGACGAAGTCCTCCTCAGTTTCCTCCCTTCCCAGAAGCAGCAGCACCATCAATCGGATCCGACGAGCAAAACTAGCGGTGGTCTAACTTGGGCCGAGTTCAGGCGTTATGGCTGTGGCTGGTGGATTCACAGTGACGTCATTTTAATGCAATGTGCTGAAAAGGTTTTTTAACTTTTCGCTTCCCTTATCTGTCTTTGAGCTCTTTTTTGGTTTGATTATTACGAAAAAACACTCCGGTGCAATTTTGCATTTTTTTTTGGTATCTATTAATTTCCTCTATTATCCCCTACTTGCTTTGTACTTATTTTACGTTACTCCTCCATGATGGAGAGCATGATCAGTCTTACAGTCTTTGTGATGTCTTTTCCCAGATGGCTCGCTCTGAGTTTCTGCGAACAAAGGATCCCATGGACTCGGCCATTTTCTATCTTGCAATGCACAAGCCCACAGTTATGGCTAGTCTCTTCAAGTACGCTTTTCCATTTTTCATAAATCAGTTCACGATTCCGAGTGCACAGCTTTCGGTTTTAGGCATTGCATTTTTTACCTAACTATTTCAAATTAAAATTAATTGTGGTGTTTCTGGGTTTTGCTACGGATTTTCAGGGAATGCCAAATAATTTTAAGACTCATTGTAACTTTTTATTTCCAATTTTATGTTCTGATTTTGGAAACAATTTTATGTAAGTGTGGGGAAGTTGAATTGGGATTTGATATTTGGAGGTCACTAGATGCCCAAATATTTCTAGGTCACTGGGAAATAGGCCGTTGGAGAATTTTTTTCGCTCAGACTTCACACTGGGCTCACCTGCTTGCAAACAGGCCAAACTGAACGCCTTCCGTCTCCTCAGTCAACATAAATATGTACAGGCAGCTGCTCTATTTTTAGTCGGTGGGTGGCTTGAAGACGCCATCAAAGTGTGTGTCGATTCTGTCAAAGATCTTCAGTTGGCCGTCGTTGTTTGCAGGTGAGGCTGATTTTCTGTGATATGAGGCAATTTGTTGGAAGTGTTAACGGCGATACAACCTCTAAAAAGATTGCATGCTGATTTTTAATTGATACTCATTTATTTCTTGTGCCTTTTGTTCACAGTGCTCAAAAGTCCATGGACAATCTCGACTTTTCAAACCATATTTGATTCCTGCCATGATTTTTATTTTCCCGGAATGGTATTTCGTCGCGGTAGTTCGGGGTTCTTTTGCTTGATTGTAATTATAAAGCCTCTAACAACCTCAGAGTCACTAGAAGCAAACATCTTTTTACCCTATTTTAAGTTCTGAGCGTCTACGTTGAACTCAAATCATGATTAAAATCTGCCAAATACTTAAGTCGTTTATATCTTGCCATTTTTAGCACCTTATTAGCTAAACTGTCTTCCCTATTTCATTCTGGTTTGCATGATGTTTGTAAACACAATAAACTAAATCGTTCGCCTACCCCAAAGCATTCATGTGCTGCACTTATTTTTGCCCATAGGTTGTATTCGCTGAGTCGCACTGAGTTCAATGAATCTAGCATTTCTCCTTATCATAAACTCCTTCGTACTCACGTCATCAGCCACGAGGATCCCTACCTTCGTAGCATCGCCTACTGGGTTCTGGTTAGCTTTGGTTCTTGAGCCATTTTCTGATCAATAGGAAACACTAACTTTGCAATTCCTGATGTTGATATTCATTCTAGATGGAACCGTTAAATGCCTTGACCACACTGCTTCAGAAGCCCTCTGCCCAGATTATGGATACCCCGTTGCCGTCTCAGTGCCCCACAATGTTTCCCAGTGGATTTGATTTCGAGGTGTGTCCCTCGGTTTTTAAGCTCTACACCTACATTCGCTCGCACCCATTAGTGGCTCGCCATCTACGACTGACAGACGAAGGCGATAGAATTCAGAGTCAGTTAAGGCTTTTGGATAGGCGCTTGTATTTTCGTACCGCCTATCACTATAACACCATCGGCTGCCCCACCCTCACACTGGAGGTTCTTAGTCGACTTCCTCATCTGTCCCCTTCTGATGCTGTTAGTAACAATTTGAGAAAATCTGATTTATCTGTTTCTGAGTGAGTAGCGAAATTTTACCCTCTAATAAAGCTTACCTCTTTTCTTCTCTCTATTCATTCGAGCTTGCCCACCTTCGTCTTTTAGGTCACAAAATTTGAATGAAGAGGTACAATTATCTTTTTTCAAACCGAACGAAGATGTCAGGGCCCTTGTTGGTGAAGGGGATTTCGAAGTAGTCTGGAGTGACGAAGAAGAAGAGGCGAAACGCAGTGATTTTACTGAGGTCACTGACTCACTATCCCAGCCATCTTCCGCCATCGAATCCAATATACTTCAGCACGGTGATACTTCCGGGAATTTAGGTACCTTTTGACACTTTTTTTCCGGCAGACCTCGTTGCATCCTAATTAATTATATGCTAACAGGGTCTTAGAACGGTTTTTCAAGGCTATTTGTTCAAATGGCGATTATTCCGGAATGTCGGTGGTGTTTAGTGACTGTTGAAATACCACGTACATTTATGTAATTGCTTGAAATGTTTTGGAATTTTCGTCGATGTGCAAGATTTTGAAAGGGATTATAATTACTTACTCACTAAAGTTACTCGTACAGCCTGTCCTGGAGGTTTCCATAAAACTGTGATCGCACTTTGTGAGTGGTGGTGGAAGAACCATTTTGCGCAAGCATGATCGCTCGATCTCCTGAGTTTTTTTTGTCGATTGACACCTATGTCAAAGACTAACTGAGCAGTTTTTCTAAAATTCTAACAAATACGTAATCCTCTGCTTACCTTCTAGATAATGCCGCCTCCCATGAACCCTCGATTCATTTACAAATGGAATATTGGGCTTGCCTTAGAATATTTACTGAAGAACTTTGTGGAATGTTCTCGACTGCCTCGGTAAGTGAATAGCATTCGTAGTTTCTGTCTTTTAATGCTCTAATGTATCGGATTGTTAGGCTGAAGGTGGTCGTCTGAAGAAACATATTTTTACCTGGATCGAAAATGGGATTGCTATTCTACAGAAGATTAGTTTTCCTTATAAAGGTGTGTTGAAACTCCATTGTCACTCCAATTCTTCCATTTTCGTGGTTGTTTAATTTTTGTACACCTATTGCTACTTTAACAGCTATTTTAAATTATTGTTGTAATGTATTTTTAGAATCGTATCTCGATGGAGTTCAGTATTCCTTCCATGTTCCATTTGATCGTGATAATAAAGAACAATCGTTGTTCATTCCGATTGATTACCATGGGTCTAGACATTTGGATGGGTTTGTTTTATCCTCAATTATTGAAAAAGAGCAGTCGATGACGTCACATTTACCTGCTCAGACGGATCAACAGGAAATGTGCGATAATCGTTTTTACTTTTGTCTACTGGTAGGCGGTTCCTCTCTTTCTCAACCGTGACAACATTGTATGTGTCTAGTCATGCTTCTGACTCAATTAGTTCTTGTGTTAGTGGGCGAGTGGAAAAGTTCACCACTTAATGAATTTCACTAGTTATCTTTAATCCTTAAAATGATTAGTGTTAATGTAGCAGCTAGCTGTGTGCATATCTTTTTCGTTTTTGCAGTCAAATCTTGAATTTGTGCAAAGTCTCATTACCTTCTGCAGTCTTCATGGCGAGAGTGGAGTCGACCTACGGGTCGTTCGCATGGAGTTGACTTATTTACTGATGGACGTCTTTAGCAGCGTTTTCGAGCGCTCCGATTTTTCATCGCAAAGTCGTTTCCTCAGATCGCTTCCTCTTCTGAAATGTGTTCGCCCAACAGCTTTCCCCGGTTTCATGAGTCTTATATCCCGACCTCTAGATCTCATCAAGGTACATACTGCATCGATCCCGAGCGTCCATAGTTGGGAATACATAACTGCAGTCTTATCAGGGAAGCATTGGTTTCTTTGTTCATTGTCCACTATACAGGAGATAATTAGGAGAAACTTTGTTCGAGTCTATACACTTTTGTCCTGTTTTTGGACTGTAACACTTTTTGCCATCTAATTTTGGCGTTTGTTTTTAAGACGTTGATCAATGATATAAATGCAAGTCTGGTCCATTTGGCACCACCGTACTTACGATTCATCCGCACCCTCCCATCCTGCAGTACAAAGGAGCTACACAGTGTCGTCATGGCGGATGGTAGTAGCGTGGTTCGTCGTGTGGGCTTGCTAAGGAATCTATGCATGACTCTCTCTGCCTACGTTTTTCAGTGTCTTTCCACTGGAACCTGGCGGGCGTCCCATCAGGGAAACGCAGGACTCGCCATTGCTGTCACTCAGTCGGCTTTTAAATCTTGTATTACTATCTTGTCTCCAGATTCTGCTATCATTCGTATTTTTCGTTTACATTACATTCAAAAGGTCCATATTACAAAGAGGAAATCGGTGTATATCTTATTTAAATTTGCAGCTCATGTTTGGCGTAAAAAATTAGTAAATTTCGACTTTAGGAAAACCGTGCTGCCATCTGTTAAAGTAATCCATGTTTTTTCCCTTTTTAAGCTGGGCGATTCTCTGAATGTCAGAAACCACTGTTTCCGAACTCGGAACCATCCGATTGGCCAGGTGAATCACAATTTCATTTGTTTTTAGGGTTCGGTCTCAATACATTTACCACTTGATTTCGCCAACATTTTTTACCGATTTCATTGTGCATTTATCAGATTACTGAGTGAAGCTTTCTGATGTTCGGAATTGGGGCTACTTTTAAATGCTTCCCAGACCACAAATTACTCCTTTCTGATCTCTGATTCACTTGCCTGCTTTCTTTTCTCAGGCCTTCCAGGTCTCTTTGTGTCAGCTGGGTGCGCCCAACCCACAAGTTCACAACACTCCCTGTTGGGTGTTTTGGCAGAGGCCATGGTCGCTGTTTACATGGGACTCTGTGTCTGCGCTCTCTATGCCCGTGACAGCTGCGCTCTCTACCGTCTGGCCTGGAACGCACGCCTCGCCGAATCACTTACTTGGTCGCGCGTGTTCGGTGGTGTCTGTCGCCTCAAACCCCTCCGTCCACCGGCACCGCCCACCCGACCCTCGAGTACTTTCTCGTCGCCTGCGCCTCAACCTAAGAAGAGGGGGTATGTTGCCCTTACCAAATATGAGTCTGACATCCCGTCTCCTTCGGAAGTGGAAAGCAAGCACAGCACTTAATCGTGTGTTGATTGTTCGGACACTCCAACACCTTGCCATTGCCTAACTTCGTAGTGTACATGTGTCAGCTATCCATGATGCTTTCTTCATGAAAACGGGTTGATTATTAATACATATACAGATTGAAGATCCTATGCGTTCATTCAGTTTCAGAAGAGGTCGACTGAGACAGTATTTACGAATTATAGTCCGGTAAGCCCATCCTTGCCTCTGACCCAACTTGAACATACCCGGGAATCTAACATGTGCTTGCTTCCCCTCTCCCTTACTATGTACTCTGGTTGGTTTTGAAAATTGCGAAAAAGGCTCACATGCACACGGTTATCTCGTTAACTCATCCAAGTCTCACTTCCGCTGCCGCTAATGGCTCTCTTATAGGTCGTTTGCATCATCAATGCAATCTCCAAATTCAGCGACACAAATGGGTTCCTTCCATTTTCAAGTCGATCAGATTGCTCCAGTAGTGACAAAGATTTATCTAGCACAGCCTTGTAAGTCTTGCATTTTGCTTCCTCCTATGAGCGTTATTGGCAATTCTATCGTGCTCCTACTACTACTCATTCCTACAACTAGATTAATTATATTGTTTGAACAGCCTTGTCCCTGTTGTTGACATATTGGAAACCCTTTATTATTTATGAAAGTGGTAGGGGGCGATCCATCATGATTTTCGATTACCCCTTTTTCTTCAGCAACGCATGCAGATGAATGGTTTCTTCCGCCGCAATGCTCCATGATGACTTGCTTTCTCAATAAGGTACGTCTCTTTCCAACTATTCGAATTTTCGGAGAGTTAATCAACTGGTGATTTTTAGCGCATTTTGCTTATTGAATTGTAGATTCTTCTATGTATTATCATATCTTATTAAAATTTCTTAGTTTCAGTGGAATACTTCTACACCTCCATTGGGCTCTCACACTTATAATATATGTCGAAGGAAACGCTTAAAACTATGGACCGTGTTATTGGTCACCCCAATAACGATCCTGCACAAGTGGAAGGGACGTTGAAAAGAAAAACAAACCCTAAGGTGTAGGACCCGCGTTCATTTTTCTAAGTAGTTCCATGCTGCATTTGGGCGCATAGGGATGCTTTCTTCACTTAGTATGGTGTTTAGCCCTTCCGTTCTCGGCAGAAGTGGGAAGTTGTCATGGTACCGACCGTGCACTAGGTTTTGGAATTATGCAGTTTTATGGGTGGTTGTATTCATTATTCACACAAGGATCCATTTATTGTGAAATCTTACGACAAGTTGTATTTATACGTCTGTCAACTTTCGATGCGCCAACCAAATGTTTATGGGAATGTTTGTCGAGGTTACGGGCTGAAAACGAAACTACCACAGTTGGGACCGGTGCCAACAGGCGATTTTCGACACCCATCTTCAAAACGTCCATATCATCCAAATATTTTACCACTGAGCGGTTGAACGTACCATTACCGTACTATGCTTGGAACCTTCTTTAGGCATTTTCAGATTTTATCCCGTCGTGCCTAGGAACCCTCACTCCGACCCCACTGGTCCAGGCACTCAGCTTGATTAACGGCCTTTAAACTTCTCCATGACAGGTGTTCTAGTTATTGGTATTACGCCTTGTACTCTTTGTTCGTACGAAATCAGAACTCCCCACTTGACTTGAATGTCTCCGTTCTCATCCGTTTTTTGGTAACTAGGGCGATTTTGATATTCTTCGAAAGACAGCTACCATTGAATGACAGGAACTATTCGATCACAGGCTCTTTTGTTATTCCTAAAACTGGCACAATGTGATAATAATCTATGGTAGAAATGCGGTTTATGTGGTACCTATTCATTTTCATACTACCCAGTAATTACTTTCCTTTGTTTACTGCCTTTCTTTGGCAGCAATTCGGCTAGGAATCACTTTACTCCTTTACTTATTCATTTCTTTTTCCCTCTACATGATAGCCCCGGCTCTCAGAAAAGACGTTCTCAGAGGCTACCTTCGTGTACGATAGCGAAGACTCATCACCGCCCTCCGACTACGACGACTATGAGACCGCGACAAAGTATTTTCGAAATAAGCAACGTTGGACTCGTCTGCGTACTTCAGGCGATAGCGCTGTTCCGCTTTCATCCGATTCTTCCACCGATAGTGAATCAACTGACATCTCTGAGGTTTGATCTGCTACCCGATTGGCATTGGTCTTTGAAAATGACTTTAATTTCATTCTAATACAACTTCACTGTGTGTCTAGGATCCTGGGCATGTAATTCTACTTCCTGGTTGTGATCTCAAGGTTGTCCACTTAAATCCGGATTTCGGTATTGCCGGTTTCGGCAACATTCCTGACGCCTTCTCGCTTACAGCAATTGGAAGCCACAAGGACAATTCTGATGTTTCTAGTGAAGTCGATGATTTCGAACGCATTGCACCGGTAGATAAACAGTGGTCCGATGGCTACAGTTACGCTTGGCGTTTGATGCGACTGGCTTTCGTTCAGCTTATGACACAGCAGCTGACCGGGTTGATCAAGCTTCTCAATCTTGACAATGACTGTAAGTGTTTCGTCTTATTATCCTTTCCTTTGAGCAGCAAACTTTAGTAATTAACCACGTAAATTACCTGCATACTTTTTACAGTTTTGACTACTTATGCACCGTCATTGCTCCAATCAAAGGGTCTGTTAGACAGGTGGATTATCGGCTACACCGAAGATCTGACATTTGACTGTGATAAGGATAATGAGTTGGACCTTGGAATACCGATCAATCACCCTCCAGAGAAGGGGGTCTACAATGGTGATTTTGGCGCTCCACCGGGCGCTACGCTGGATGACTCTTCTGAGTCTGCACTTCCACCTTCCACACGGAGAGCAATGGCCGAAATGGCGCATCTTTTGAATCCTTCTATTTCACCATTTCAGTAATTTATTTGTTTTCCATTGTTTGAATTGCTCCTACAAAATTTTTCCTGCTTCTATTGTTCTGTTCATTTCATTTTGCAGAACTCGTAATCCTTTTTCGTTACCAGTGAAACGCCTCTGGTTCTGCCTTATGAGTAAACCCGGCTTAAGTGAAACATTCATGCGTTGGATTTACCACCCGCGGCACTCTGTTCGCCCTTCTGTCAAGCCTATAAAACTGCAAGTTTCCCGCAGGTCTTCTTCCAATGCAAATGTCCCCGCACCTCTTTCACCTTCTGCCAGGAAAAGTGATCCTGCTTCAAAGTTGTCTACGAATTCCAAGGTCAGTGCCTTAGCTCAATGCTATCCCCAAATTTGATTTTGTCTCCGGACGGGATGATATCCTTTCTTTTATCAGATTCCGTCAACCCCATTTGCAAGGTATGTCAGCTTCTTTGCTGCTACAAATGTATTTCGTAGACTGGCCACTAATTTTCCTTCATAGCTTATTTAAAGTAAGTAATAAAAAAAGTTGAATCATTTTGATATTTTACCGGCTTCCAGTTATTCCCATTAATGGTTCTTGAATGGTTTCAAATTGTGCGCAATCTGCTCTTTCGACAGTGCGGTCTCCTGTCCATTACCACCACATATGTACCTTGAGCTTTTTCCTGCTGCCTTTACAATGCAGGTTCACAGAAAGCATCCAGTGTACGAGGAATCTCACACCTTTTATCGAACACTTTCATCATTTTATCATTGTGCTGAAATTCATAAGGCTCTTTTTACTGTAGGAGACAGAGCCACATATTGGAGAAGCAGGTGGCATAGAGAGATCGACTTCAACACCAGCACAACACGAATTTTCTATAAACCTGATCCATCGTGAAATGGAGCCTCTCTTGTGCATGTGCGTGGACAGAGTAAGTTCTCCATTTTCTCCTGGTTAACTATGGTAGGCACTTCGACTATAACGCAATCCATAAGATCTGATGGTTTTGGTTTATTTAATTTTCCCTTCACTATTTGGTTGCCACTCTAAGGTTGGCTATCAGTACGTGGCTCTGGCAACTCCCAAACAGCTGATCGAAATATCAATATCAAACCTCCTTTCATCAGCTGATTGGCTCTTTGATGATTTTGAGTATGACCTTGAATCAATGCGAAAGTAAGTTTTCCATTTAAGCAAAAGTTTCATTGCGCTTTATTCTCATTGTGCAGCGCTGATGCGAATTGTCTTTTCAGTCCACATTTGAAATCCCACTGCCGGGCTTCTGCAAGTGACTTCATTATCTGCGAAAAAACACCGCTCGACCTAGCCGATCAGACTCACGAACCGTATGAGGCCGGATCTCAGGATCTTCGAGGTCTGAACTCACAGTTAGTAAGTCTACCTTTGCTCGCTCACCTTACAAACGCTCATCTCCATTTAAACTCCAATGTATCTGACAGTTTCGAGGTCTAATCAACACTCCGGCAGCTAACTTATCGGAGCACATTCTGGAATTCAGTCGAAGGGTAGCACCAACGGTATTTCCAAAATTAGTATCTCTATCTCTGTCGTGAATTGCACGAAACTTGGCGTCGTGATGACTGATCGAACTCAGCACCTGCTTGAAGAAGTTTTCTTTACTTCACAGGTACTCAGGCGTTCCGTTAGTGGAGTTCAGAAACTCTCCGCACATCCTTTGGTGCCCTTTTGTGAGTCGAGCGTGCCATTTGGAGCTTTTCACGTAAACCGAATTTGCTGAAATCTAGATTTTTTTCCACATGCAGACCTATGTGGGACTGCCTCGGGCTCTGTGCATGTTTTGCAGTGGAACTCGGAAGAACCCGTGGTCCCCATGCTGACAAACACGTTCGCATTCACACCTCAGGGTCTTAACATTCCTATCTCAACCGGAGTTAGAGGAAATCCTGTCTCCGTGCTGCACATAGATACGTCTGGCAAAAGGGTATCAATATATTCGGTATTTTCCTGGTTTATATCCCGCTGTTCTTAATCTCCAACCTATCCTACCATCAGTTTGGCTGTGGTGACACTACTGGAAACTTCGGTCTTTGGAATCTTGATTTCAACGGATCCAATAGTCATCCTTACTTTGTGAGTTTTTTGATCCTTTCCTGCATTTGTTTGAACCTTGTGGATGAGTAAAATTACCTATTATTCCCTCGTTAGAACTGTCGTTCCCACGGCAAGGGCGTACTTGATTTTGCCTTTCTCGAAGGTAGCTCCATGACATTTGCAACCGTCGGTGTCGGTGGTGCTCCTCCCTTCACTACAGGGAGTGCTACTGGTTCCGGACCCACGGTCACCTCGACAGCCACCCGGACGGGGCAGCGCATTTTGACGCAATCGGAACTAGAGGCGGCTAATTTGATTATTTGGGACGCACTTTTACCTTCCAGTCGTGCAGCCGTTATGGGTGAGATAGTTTTTGTTTGCCGCTGCCGGTATAGCCAATGACAGCGATCGTTGACTTGTTTCCTCTTCATCACAATTGGCTGTGCCACCATTGGTGAAATTTGACTCTTTGATGTCGTGGTCCATGGGCACAAGCGATTCATACTTGCGGTATGCTTGGTCAGCAAAAATGGGGGTTTTACTCGGGTTGTTGTAAATTTTAGCTTTTGCTGAATCGCCTTTGGATACAGCGTGCACCTGTGTGGCGGGTATTCCCTCGGGCTCGAATGAGCGTCAGTTAGCTGTCGGAACAAAGCGTGGCGAAGTCGCCATTTTGGATTTGCGACGTCGTCCTGCGGCGACCCTCTTCAATCCCTCAGCTCACGAGGGATCCGCCTTGCGCTCCATCTCCTGTGATAGCGCCACGAACACTCTCGTCACGGCTGGTGCCGATGGTCTTGTCAAAGTAGTATTGACTATCATTTGACACGCCTAATTTCATCTCACACACACTACGATGCGCCTTGATTCCTCTCAAGGTTTGGCGTCTCTCTGATCCACGGCGTCTGCTAGCTACATTCCGCTCCGATGGTTTTGGTAGCCACGGCAGCCGAGCGGCCGCCACAGCGTCAATAGCAGCAGCAGCCCTCTTTCGTGGTAATCAATCGGCCGCTGTTGCGGCCGCCAGTCGCCCGGGCATTTCGGAGGTGGTGTCGCTACCCTTAACCTCCATTGCCTCCGTTGCCAGTGAAACCGAAAGCCTCCAACTCCTTACTACCCGCTTCCTCGCCTGCGGTGTCGACGGTTGCCTGCAACTCTGCTCCGTGACTCCCCGACCCGAGCCTATTTGGCTAAGCAAATAATGCTCCCCGCGTCTTGTTTCACCTTGTCTCATCCCCTTCCTTCTGTGATACGAGAGTTGGAAGTATAGTTGTCTTTTACCTGTGGTGTTGTAACTGGTTATGTTGTAGTGAAATTAATTCATACATCCATGTTCCTTCACAACATTTATCGCAGATTCATAGAAGCATAGCCACGAAGAAATTCAACGAGTTTCTTTTGGCAACACCACCTTTATTAAAATAAAGCCCATAAAAAAGGATGTCGACGATTACTGTTCACGAGTAATCAGCATGAAGACCCCCAGCGATCCAATCACAGCGTACTAGGAGGAGTAAATGGGTAAAAGACACTACCTTCAGTTTTGGGTAGTCGTTCATTATTATTGTTACCATACCGATGTAGGGGAGAAATCTAGAAAAGGTGGGTGTTGTGAGTGTTAAACGAGGACGGCTCATTTAGGAAATAAGCAAGTCCTAAGGCAAGACGACGAGTTTATCTGTTGGTTTGATTGCTAGTATTATGCACAAGATTATTAGGAAAGGCCAAAAAGACTCGCTAAATGTGTTGTGGTTTCATCGTTGTATCGAGTACTAGTGTGTAGCTAACAATGAATAGTCGGATGTGCATCATTCAGAGTCATGCCAAAACCACGTAAAAAATTAGCCTACCCTTTTGCTTTGCCCATAACATGCTTCTCTTCAAGCCAGTCTTGGCCCTGAGGATACAAAGCTCGATCATCTACGGCATTATTGTCACCCTTAGTCAGAAACTTCACGGTCCCATTATTTCTAATGATGGAAATAAGAACGAGTAAAAGGCATTCAGACAAAACATACGACTGATGAATACGCAGGACCCGATGTACAATTGGAATTTCACGATCATCAATCTTGAAGACAGTAATGTCCCCAACGTTCAAAGGCTCTGACTTAAAATTTGTCAAAAAGAGAAGATCGCCTCGATAAAAAGCCGGTTCCATGCTTCCGCTGAAAAATAAAATGCCCAGTACAGGCCGCCTACCTCAGAACCACAACAATAGGGCTTGGGCTATTTGTAATAACGATAAGTGACTTCCATATCATTAGCGCAGAAGAAAGAACCATAGCGAATGTCAGTATTTGGTAAAATAGCTTAAAAAATATATGAAAAAAAAAGCGCTACTTGTCGACCATTCATTCTCTTCAGCTCCCCCACAACGTCGCAGCCGAAAACGGTAGACCCCATTCCAACAGCGCCGCAACCAGCTAGATCGGCGGCTTCAGACCTATAAATAAGTCAACTACCAATGGTGAGTTGGTACGTATTCTGGAAAACTGCCAAGTTCTAAAAAGGTGGTTCGCTTTTTCTATTTTAATAAAGACAAGGACAATCAAAGGGTCCCTTTCTATAATATTTACGATTAGTCAGGCAGCAAAAAAAAACCGTTTCTTTGGAACTGACTTGATTGAAATATTTTTCGTGCCCGAAAATTCATATTAAAAAAAATGTTATTTTCACCTCTGTAATACGACGGTTGTTCATTCTTTGGCATAGGTAAGAGCTGACTTTTGACTTGGCCTTTGTACGAAGGGGAATGGGCTGGCCTTCGGGCGGTGCCAGTAGCCCAAACACCTTCGCTGTGCCAAATACATATATTCTGCCCTAGTATCTTGTCTTCTTTCGTCTTCAGAGAAGTCTTGGGACGCTACATTGGTGATAGCGGGAAGCGAACCTGATCTCAAAAGTTATGTATCCTGTTTTTCACTTCTGCGTGATAAACCTCAGAGGAGCGGAAGAAGTACGTGCTACGGATGGGAGAATGGTGATGACCCCTCATAGAAGGACTTAAGTTGACGTATACTTTTGGCATCTATCCCAGTCCCGTGTCCTGCAGGAAAGCTATTATCAACTGAGGTGACACTAGCCGTGAACCGTCTGGAAGTTTCGTTACAGACTTCACCTACCCTCCAAAGTGAGAACAACGTGGCAAAGAAGAACAGACGCGAAAACCTTCTCCCCATGGATCTGCCAGTGTTCCTACATCTACCTATGGACAGGCATAATGGTCAGCACAGTCGCCTGTCGCCGAACCCATTTCCTAAACCGGACGAAACTCCAGTACCAGTTAAGCTACTAAGGGGGATCAGTGACGTTGAGGTCAAGTAGCTCCTCAGTTGGACGCTAAACTGGCGACTGGCACGGTCGGACCGCGGGTGTTTCTTTACAGCACCGACAACTTTGTAATGGCTGGTGCGGGAGGTTGACCTCCGGGAGTGCCGGGGACGACGCTCAGAAGAGGGGGGAAGCTATGTAATACGATGGTGGTTTATCCCCCAGTATTGGTGAGGCTCCACTTTTGTACTTTTGAATTCGGCCCCTTGTACCTCGCTGGGTGGACTGGCCCAGGCACCTTCTCTGTGTTGAATGTATATTCTGCCCGAGTATTGTGTCTTCTTCCGTCTTCAGGGAAGTCTCGGGGAGCTACATAAATC
>NW_020170473.1:184978-189334 GCF_000524195.1 Echinococcus granulosus
AAGTGGCCTTTAGAAAATAACTACTCTAGTTCCTAATCCTGGATGCCAAAACTTAGCGTAACTAAAGAAGCGCGTCTGCTGCTGATGAGAGAATCTTCAGAGGCTCTCAACAGAAGAGTTGAAAATAAGGTCTGCCTCCGACGTCTACTCCAGTTTCGTGTTCTGCAGGAATGTTACAAACACCTGCACCGACACTAGCCGTGAACCACCTGGAAAAGTTCGTAAATGAGTTGCCTGAGGTGTCCGCATAGCAATTTCAAAAGAGGAAATGCGCGATATCTTCTTTACCTCTCTGCTAATTGGACAGAAATCTAATGAAAATGGCTAAGACGCACTGAAGTCAAAGCAAAACAGCAAGGAGGATTAAAACCGAAACCTAACCTTTGCAAAAACTATTTAAACACCTTCCTTTATTAAATGACTCCGCATTTAGACCACCGATGGTAAAACAAGATAACTTCCTTGTAGAGCATTATCCAGTCTCCGTCAGCATAAGGACAGTTCATTTACCATTCTTAATAAGATTCCTAGAAAGATCTAACGGAATAGCCAAGATGTACTTGTGATGTTGGAGTCAAACATTTTCTTAGTTGCACAAGAGTACGGTGAATGAGACAGTTGGTTCGTGAATGTTTTTCTTAGCCTGGATAGCCGACGCTGGAGATTTATAGGGAAAGCGCCTGTATGACGAATAAAAAAAGAGCGCTATGGTCAGCCCTTTGCTTTTATTACATAGGAACCTGCTATAATAGAAATAGTACTTCTGCTTAGCGGCACGCCACTTCTGTACGCTAGCAAAACAGTACCTGTCTTGGCGCTGTCATCTTTAAGCTTGCGGAACTACTCGTGTGGACGCAGCCGTAATTACAAATTATGCTTCTTCATGACTGTAATCCAAAAGAACATCGTATTAGCCAATTAAACTACAGGCAAAAGTTGGAGCAGATTAATAAGGAAGGCGACAATTTCGGGTTTGGAATTAAGCGCGAATGTGGCAAAGGTTTGATCAAAACGAGCGGGCTGATTATTAAGCCTAGAATTTACAAAAAATGACAAATAACTCATTAACAAGCTTAGATAACAGTTTTAAATATCGCCGAAAATATCCTTTCTTATTGTTAAGGTATGGCTTGAATGCTTGAAGATTCCTATTGCACCAAATATTTCAGATTCAAAAGGATTCTAGTGCAGGTTGAACTAAGAGAAGTACATTTAAATTTTTCATAAGAACATTTTGATATTAATAAAATACCACAGTTGTTTATCTCTCGGCTTTAGTGAGAAGCTACTTTTGACTTGGCCATTGTGTCATACTTACCTTGTTTTAATCTGCTTTTGAGAGAGGAAGTAGGCAGACAAGTCGAACTTCGTGACTGAGGGGTCAACGTCCTTCAACCCCACAGGCGGTTCCGCGTTCATACTTCTCCAAACTCTATGCTTACTTCCCCCATTTACTTATTCTAATAAACATGTAGAAGCCAAATCGACCTGGGTGTTCTAAGAGTAGGGGATCAGGGAGGAGGGGATCTACGAGCCTCGCCCTACACTGCTGGCAGCGTCGGCGGACTTCCTCTCGGAGATGATATGAACTTGGGAAACTGGGTGAGAACTGCTAAATTCAACCTCCATCGCTATCCTCGGTGCCAAAGAATACATCCATTTCTCCGCGCTCTCCCCATGATTAATTTTTGGCTGCAGTAAACGCCGACATTACCGACGACACCAACATTGATCAATGCTGCGATACGTTGGCTCAACTCGTCATTGGTCGGGAAGAACAAACCCTCGCCAAAGGCTTCTTCCTCCGCTAAGAACCTTTAACACCTAGCGGAGCGTGCTTTCAGTGGCTGTCCTCCAAACGAGATCGTTGACAGACACGGAGTCAGACCTCCCGCTTTGGTTGAGAAGCTCTGCGATACAAACACCAACTCGCTCGGTCAACTGGTCAAGCTCGCAACCAAGAAGCGGCAGGAACTTTGAGCGACCCCGATCTTTCAGAAACCCCAAAACCATTCAAAGTCAACACCAAGGTTGATTTGGCGTCGACATGATTAGTAGGATAAGTAAATGGGAGAAGTAGGTATGGATTTTGGTGAGGTGTGGACACGGAACCGCCTTTAAGGTTGCAGGACGTTGACACCTAAGTCACGAGGTTCGACGTGTCTGCCTGCCTCCTCTCTCAAAAGCACATTAAAACAACGTAAGAACTACAATTGAACGGCGCTGGGTGGCCTGGCCTTCGGACCAAGCTAGTGGCACACATACCATCTCTATGTCAAGTGTGCATATTCTGCCCGAGTATTACGTCTTCTTTCGCCTTCATGGAAGTATCGGGACGCTAAGTTAGAAGTATAAACCTAAGGCCGCGTACCGGCCTATGTAAACAGAAGGAAGATCCTAGTGTAGAATAAATGTGACTAGTAAGCTCTGGCATTCACTGCTGTTATGTGCTAATCCTTGTTGTGCACTCACAACATTTTTAAATGGCCCAAAGTAATTTGGCTAATAATTGGTAGTTTCGATTTTATGCATTGGTTACAATATAGTAAATCAATCACATACAATTTCAAAATGCGCAGCCAAGATTTTATTGCCTATTATTTTAATTTACTACACTTCTGTCTAATAATGTTATAGTAACCGTTAGCCTTTTAAATTCCTTCCATACGCGGACAAGATAATTCGTGTTTGCAGCGGGACTTTCGGGCGAGGTATCTTTTTTTTTTATATGTGAATGAACACTCCCTTAGCCCTTGAAATCTGCGGGAGGCGACCCCATGTAAATAACCTTTTTCAAGAAATCTACGTAGAAGATAGGATTTATTTGACCAGACCTATGTAGTCCATGTAATCTGGTTTCCACTCTCGTGTTACCCAGATTCATATTCAAAGTAGTCGACTAAATACTGTAATGATGGTCTATCTTCAAGTACTATTCTTTTGAACGCTTTTTGAGTCATTCTTCTTCATGATGGCCAAGTCTTGAACCGAGGCAATGTAGCTTAAAGGCCTGTATTTTCCTTTTTCCGCCTAATTATTGCTTCTCTATAACTCGTCACTTTCTCGAATTTTTTTTTCTTGATTTTGACTTCACCAACAGGGTTACTTACCTACCTCGGGCTTTTATTGCTAAACAGTATGTGCCACAACACGGTTCATTGGTTTTGTTGTGTTCACGATGACGTCATATTTATTACTTTTTTACAGAGTCTACTATGATCATAAGGCACTCCCGAGGCAGCTTCAATGTAGATATCTTCTATTACTTAAACCTCACATGTGGTTAATTGGGATTTGGATAAACATTGGCATGGTGGTTACGAAAAAAAACATCCATCGTTTTTCTAGGTGGGAATATATTAAGGTTATCTTGAAACATTTCATGTACAAGCAACGTATTAAGTCTTTGCTGTACTTAATCGTATAGGTCTTTAAAGTACGGTTGCGTAAGGACAGTCGGTTTACCTGTTTGAAAATGAGCTGAGATTAGCATTAGCAGGAAACCCTTATTATCAATATTATTATTAATATTGATTTCAAATTACTGCAAACGCAATAGTTTCTAAGGGCAACTAAGGTATTAACAATGCATAACATTTTGATTGGATTATATGTTCCTTCCTGTTTGCGTCATTCATTGCCACCTATATGAGGCGCTTGCGTTAAGCACAAGTGATAAATAGCATGTTTCGCGGAGCTCGAGATGTTCTGTGAATTTAGTGTATCCCATGTGACTCACGCTTTTAAGTTATTTCACGCGCCAAAAACTTAATCTGTTGCTCTCCACTCTGTTTCACTGCTAACATTCGCGTGTTTAATTTTTCTGCCACGAGCATTCACCTTCAAGTTGTTGAGGTCGTAGAGCACTGACAGCTTTTTTAGGATTGATCAAAAGTAGCTTTATCGTCAATTAAAATGGCAGTTTCAAATTCCTAAAATTGCTGGCAAGATTTTCACGTGAATCGTGGATTGATATAACGTTACACCAGTTTCGCCATCATTTTATCCTCCGGTTTGTTATAAATTTAGATGCTTTTTCTACACATTATTTCATGGACAGAGGGTACGATTTGGACACTGTTAGTTAGAAACAAACTTTTTTAAAAAGTTTTATTGAGAACATGATTGACCATAAAGGTGGAAAAGAAAGTTACTCTGCGGTGTTTAATCTTCCTCAAAATATCTTGAATTAAGGCCAATTCCCAAACTCACCGTGCACTAACTCAATTGTATCCCAGTTTAGCTACATGGAGTGGATACGATGTGGTGACGTTTACAACTGCGGGTTAAATTTTGATTAATAAGTCGAAATCTGCATTACCACATCCATTTCTTCTACGGGTAAGCTGGTTTCTT
>NW_020170473.1:189434-204509 GCF_000524195.1 Echinococcus granulosus
GTTTACTTGGAGAGTTGCTTGTAGTGGTCTCGTCTGTCCCAGAAGGTTTACCAATTCATTTTATAAATCTTGCATGACTCGTGGTAGGGTAGGTGCTAATCCTTGTGTCCATGTTGCCACCAACATTTGTTCGTCCGCATCTTCTAATTCAAGTCCTCTTCAATGCCACGTCTAAGGCATCTTTAAGAGGATCACCAAAATGCATACACGCAATGTTAAGAGCTGTTTGAGTTGTGCTACTAAGGCCGTTCCGGTTTTTCTTCTGTCCCCTTTTCGGTTTAATCACGCCAATATCAATTCCTCCTAAAATTGTTTCTGAATTTTTTTATTAGATGGGGCCGTTCTTGTTTATTTGAAACTGCCTTGTAGATTTAATGTCGACACCCCTCTCCTCAGCTCCTGCAAAAGTTAGAGATGCGGTCACCATCGTCATTCCTCGTGGACCGATTGGTTTTGAATTCTCAATTAAGTCGCAGGGTGAGTAGCTTATTTAACTCCCTTTCGTGCAGTAATTACTCTTTCCTTTAAACACTGTCTAACTGAAATCTTGTTGATACAACTATAATGCTAACCACCTAGGTTTCCTTAAAGCAGTACTACTTGATATCGTGTTCTAGTCTTTTGATACCTTTGTTATGATGCATGGATCGGTGACATCACTGCTAATGCTTCAGGTTGTTTGATCTTGGCGTTTTCCACCCCTTCTACAAATGTTACACATATTTGTCCTGTTTTTTTCGAAAATAGAATTTTCTTATTATTTGTCGTCATACATTTAATTATGAAATGGAATTCATGGTTTTTGACTTATTTAAATTTTGATGTCTACCTATTGCATTTAAGACCAGATGTCACTTACTTATATTCAGACCGCACTAAATTTTGATAACCAAGCTGAGCAAAATTCTTCCCCTTTCCATGCACTTTTCAAAATGAATAATCGCATAGTTTTAGTTTCATCTGGCGTGCCCTTTGCCACGAAGATGGTCAATTTTTTAATGACTTCACAGGATGGTAAATGCATCCGTTATCTCTTCTGGGTTCCTCTCTTTAATAAGGCTGTCAAAATGCAATCCGTTGATCCTTTTGGGCAATTTTAATTAATCAATTATAACTACTTACATCACTATTTTTGTACTTTGGCAATTCTCTAAAATACCTAGTGATGGTTTTTGCAGTAATTGTTGTTGAGTTTTTAGGCATAATCTAAGGTTAAATCAACTTATCTATTTTACTGCCTTGCATCATCGCTGCTTCATGTCTTTCAGGTCCTCGCATCGTAATTTCAAAAGTTCGCCAAGGTGGGACTGCTGAGCTCGCTGGTCTTAAATGCGGTAGTATTTTACAAGCCGTCAATCAGCAACCAATTAATGGACTCTCTTTCCTTCAAGTTTCCAACATGATTCGGCGCACTAGGTTAGATAAGCAATCTAGAACTCCAGTTTCTATCGAAATATCTCTCTCACTATCGTAACCACAACCCACATTCCAACAATAACAAAATAGAGACTTGACTGTGAATTGGGCTACTGAGTTCCAAGTGGCGCACATCATGTCAACATTCTGTGGACTTCGCCCTACTATCTGTGTGTCTGAGCGCCAGCGCATGCCACGTGTCTGATGGTTTAATTGTTAAGCCGTGGCCACTTTATGCACCACTCAATGTTGTTGGTCTGATGTCACATAACCAGTGAATTTATTAGCGAGAGCTAGTTTTAGCATTATTTCTTAATAGTGTTTTCATTGGGTGCTCTTGTCTAACTGTTTTATACTGTTGTATGATGATGTTAGAAAGCGCACATGCTGAGCACTCTGATATGCCTGATTTTGATTATCTTTTTTAATATATTATAGTTATTCTTTGATTGGTCATATGGGGACAGGCGGCAACAACTTGGTCCTATGAGATATGTTGTTGAGGGATTATTAAAAATTTTTTCGCTTAGAAGTGTCATCTCATGCTGGCAAAATTTGTATCGATATTATCAAGCCAAATCGGTAATACAAATGCAGCTATGAGCATAATTTAGCTGCTATTATATGGCTTTTCATCGAATTATCTTTGGAATAAATCATTACACCTCTAAGTGACGCGGATGGGCAAGTTGACATTTCCAACTGTTGTTTAAAAATCATCCTTTCTTGGTAGTAGTTATTTACCAATTTCATTTTCCTCAACCCCTTCATCCACACAAATAAAGTCAGTGCTGGTTGATGAGTAAAAATTACCTCGATTTTCGCGGAATATGACTCAGCATTGATCTTTTATTATTCACTTTTAATGCTACAATCAGCGGAAGCTGCCTCTCATTTTCAGTGGAATCTCTTACCTTTTTACGTAGTGGCTTTACAGCAGAAATATCCGTGATTGAGCCTGAAGAAGCTGCGACTGTAAACAACGATGACTCCTTTGTTCCCGGTCCTGCATCCTCTTCTCGGTACAATCTTGATGGGGTCCTATCATGTAATTCACCTTCTAAATCCTCAGCCGCAAGCGCAAATCCCTCACACTTCCGCTCTAAGGTGAGTGTATTTTGAGCTTTATCAGACGGACAAGAAGTTATTGCAGTTTTCGACATACCACAATGCAATGATTTGTAGGCACACGTCTATCTGTTGGTGTAGTACTCTATTAGGATCTGTACTACTTTCTTGTTACTTTGAAACCTCATCAACTATCCTTTTAATCTGTTGGGTGTGACTTAAGCTTGTCTGCCTTACGAGCTGAGTTTAATCCGGTTCCAAGGCTGCAGAGACTTCTCGTCAAAGTTGTTGTACAGCAATTGATGAATGAAGACGCGATGGTGGAGCAAAGTGGTTGGAAGTGATTTAAGTAAAGTGAACCTGGTAACGATTCATTCAAGGGGCAGTTGCATCAGGTTCAGGAAGATGCTGTGTTCTTGACGGTGATGAAGAATGACGCGTCATTATTGATAAAAATAATTAAGGGTTAATGCGCTATGAGATTGTAGTAATGTTTAGTGTGAGTGATGGAACAGTTTGTTTGCGTCTACGTCAATTGAAGGTTGGTAGGCAAATGGACAGATGTGCTCCACTTAAATGAATGACAGTAAGTTTCAAAGGCCATCAATTTGTTTCTCAGTATATTCAAGTACCTTATAAAATCGCCCCGCCTTTAGCTTTTTGGTCAACTGACTTGTAATGTGAATTGGCTTCTATATTCAATAGCGTTAGGGGTGTGGAAATATGAATAGTTACTCTCAAACGATCCAACATCCCAGGCTTTTTTGATGCACTACAGACGGAATCGTTCACCCTGAATTTCTTGTTAATATCCTAGCAGTTGTGACAAATCTATTTGCTTGATGCGATATAATTGAAGGGTGTGCAAAGGGAGGTCCTTTTCTGGAAGTAGTTATAAGTAGTGAATCAAGAGTCCATGTCTCATATGGCAAAACTGACTTGTGATGGGATTTGCACACTGGGATGTGGTGGAGTAGATACTGCTGTCTTTGGTGATAATGCCATTGGTTAACCACCGTTTTCTGGGTTTTACGTGACTGTGCGCAAGACGTTTTGGGGAAGTGGTGGCCACGCTTAGCTTACGTCTCTTTGGGAAATATTTACTGATCATTGCATAAAACGTTGTAGTGGGCTTCCTGGAAATAATTTGTACCATAAATCCGCTCCAACTTATTTGGTTAATTTAACCAGTCGCCAGTTGATTGTAACAAAGGCCGTTGCTTTTATTTCCTTTTATTTACCAGTTTGTACCGGTTCTTCTTAGGCTCAGCAAAATGCTCTGGATCTGTTCGTGTCTAACTCCTTCTGTTCCTTGTGTTTACCTACCCTCACTTCATGGTGCCCTTTGATTGTCTTCCTATAATGCTTATCGTATATTTCAAATAATTGAGTGTTTTGGCTTGACGTCTTTCCATTCGTCCATTGTGAGTTCCATTTTCATAGGGGCTAGTTTTCTTTCCAGTAACCTTGTCTTTCCCCGGGGACCTTCAGAGTCTTAGCTGTAGCGATATTTTTTCCTTGGATTCGTATTCTAGTTAATTCTTTTGCCACCTTGAAATTATCTTGTGGGCAAAAGTTACGGAAAGTAGTGGCGTATCACTTTGACGCCTACGCTTTACGCGTAATCAACATTTGTCGCAGTGTCATGCACATTAGAAGTCTACAATCGCGTTCCGGAGCAAGATTGGTTGCTTTTCAAACCAATTATTTGTGCACTATGGAATCGTGCATGCACGCAAGGCTATCTTGACTAGTGATATAATCTGGTGTGCTCAAACTAGCGTTCTAATGTACATATTTGAGGCGATCTACATTCCTTATTCCATTCGTTTTTCTCCTCGAGGTTCAAAGTCTACTAACCATTTTAATTGCGTAAATCCCATTGTGTACTGGTTCCTCGTACATTACCGTTTCACTCCAGGGTGTAATTTAAACTTTCAAGTATTGATGGTGAATATGGTGACTTTAGTGCCTACGATTGTTGAAACTACGAATTCAATATGATTTCTTCTTTGAGCATAAGTCATTTTCGTCTTTACTCGACCTGATCGCAGCATGTATTCATGTGTGTGACCTAATTTGTTATTTGTGTACTCTTCGGACATCGGCACGGGGTTGACCAGTTGTCCGCTTTTCACTGCTATTTAATGTTTCAAACCCCGAGAATTTTGAATTTTTGGAATTTGAAACGGTATCTTGTTCATCGGCTGAAAAACCATGCTGTCATTTCTTAAGTCCATGGGAGGAGTCGTTGTCTGCTGACTCGATATTCTACGAGCCCTTTTGATGCGGTTTCTTAGGTACAAAAATAGGCGCATCATTGATAAGGTGTTGACAAAATGCCTTATTTTTAAATTATACAGTTTTTGGCGAAGACTATGCTTAACGTTAAATCATTTTGCTGTCTACATGAGAACAGTTTGAGTCATAGGCACTTTTTTTTACGAATTCCGTCATCGTTCCTTAAAAATGGTTCCTTTTGTTGGCAAATTCGCATTCATTTTTTTGCAAGAAATGAACTCCTGATTTGATTCCATCAACCCGCCACCATTTGCTTATCTGGCTCACTGCACTGTTAGTTCTTGAATTGTTCAATTTTTTCCTCAGTCCAACTGCTGAATGGTGGAAGCAGAAACAGTTGTTCAGCAGTTTGAAATCCATTTCCATTTGCAAGTAATTCTCCAAGACGTGTTATTTGATTCGTTAAAGTTTAATGATATGGCCAAAAGTGTGCGAAGTGGGGTTCATGGGAATACCGTACCTTACGACAAAAAACGCAAGAAAAATAATTTCCGCCTTTTGACCACATGTGGTACACCTCAAATTAAGTGGGAATAAGTGAATATCTCGGGAAGCGATTACATCACCCTGGTAGTAACTAGTCAAACTTGTATTTGCAAAGGTTGGCGTATCATTAATAACCCTGCCCCTCTCTCTGCCACGAGACTCTAAAGTTAGGCTTTGGGGAGACAAATGGTGTGAATTGGAGACGCATTGCCAACTGAGCATTTGCCAACGTAGATAAACAACTATCCTTAGGCAGGTCTTAGCGATATGGGGGGCCGTGCTCGTCTACCGACCGACGCCTTGGGCTGTAGCTAACCCAAACCCTTCGTATACTGAATCCATGTAAGCTTAAGGCTTACGTTTGGATAGACACGAGTATGAATGCTTTCATCCCAATCCATATTTATCATCAGTATCTCTATTGTCTTTGTCGTTATTGCCATCGTATTTTCCCAACCATTGACCCAAATGCCCATTTAGTTAGTTGGGCGAAAAACAATTTAGCCAACGGTCGTGTCGATTGACTGGAGACTCAAGTTAGAAGATGGATCCTGCAGAGGTTTTGACAAAGTTGGTTAGATCTCCAGTTTGAGCAGCTTGACTTGTTTGGTGACACTCTTGAGATGAGAGAATATACGCAGGTGGGGCTTGAAGGGTTTGAGTTTGAGAGGGTGACATTTTTAACTCCTTTGGGTATAAATGGAGTAATTATACATTTTGGTGGAACTGTGAATTTAGTCGATGTATCGTGAAAACTATTCATTGCTAAAATGGGTCCGTTGTGTTACACATTTAACGTTTTGAATGCCTTCTCATTTTGGAATACAAACCATCTTTCCTTTAGGTACAGTCATTGTACCTGAAATGGTTTAATTTTTATTTTTCGAAAATGTCGTGCTCATTAAATAATATGTAATGCGCAGTAATTTCACTTTTTTAACCCTTGCCAGAATGCGCACAATTGGCTCGCCTAGGTCTGCTTCACTTGGTCTTTTAGCGTGAAAATGCTCCTGCAACGAGGGTTGAACTGCTGCAAGGTAGCCGGAGTTCATCTCCTCTTGAGATGCAACAACGTAATGATGCTTTTGGTCGAGTCAATGGTGTGTTCTCGTTTTGGAAATTCATCCCTAATTTAGGTAGATCGGAAACCCCATTATACGAGTTTATTCTAATTTTTTTCCTTCCAGTACCACCAGTACCGTCTGATCTGCGACTCCAATTAAGGCAGGATTATTCTTTAACAAGCGCTGCGGACGGCTACCTGGTGAGTCCTCGTGGTCTCCGACGTCAAGCTCTTCTCTTCTCGAAAGATTCCAATTACGTCACAGAGCCTTCACCTCGTTCTTCTTCCTCCGCATACGATGTATGTGCACTAATATCTTTTAAGTAGCTATTTCCATTTCGTCATCGCTGATAATCATGGTGTCCCTTTATAGCTGCACCACCTTGCAGACATTACACTGTTCAATTCCACTTCATCATCCCAACTAGTCGGAACACCGTATTCCTTCTCAATTTTCACTGGTCACTTTTTCGCAGTGTCTATTTTTTTTAAATTGTGATGAACTATATCCAATATGCCTGCATCTTTGGTTATATCTGGTGTACTAGATTGTAAGTGAACAGCAGAGGTGGTCTTATGATGTTTATTCTTTCCTGCATAATTAACGTGGTGTGTGCTATTGCAATGCAGGCAAGTTTAACCCACTCCAAATTTCTATTTATTATTGACACTGAAAGAAAGAACGCCCAAGGGACTTGTAAAATGTTGCTCTATTTCTCTATTCTCATGCTTATAGAAAAAGGCCTCAGAGGGGACTCACATGCTCCATGAATCTCTTGACAATATGATTTCTGCTTTCGACTCCGCATTGAAGGTGGTGCATCGAGAGTCATCTGCACCACCAGCACCCACTCCACGGCTTGTACGACGTCAGGCTTACCCTTCCTCCTCCTCCGTGACGTCATTATCGTCGTCGCCGTTAGTGCGCGACAGGAGCATCAGGACAACGCCGGGGGCAAGCGATGGACCCCGTTTCCTCCCCGCACACCTCTCTTTCACCGTCCCGCACGTGACCCCTCCCCAACCCACCTTTTTGCCCAAGCTCTCCGTTCGACGTAAAATCTCCTCCCCTCTTCTTCAGACCGAAAAAAGCAGCGGTTTCCGTACGTTTTGTAGTCCACTCTCACCACCGCTTTTGCAGCATAAACCTACTTCCGGTTCGTTTTTTGTCATTCTTCTCTGTTAATGTGAAATGTGGCAGAGTGGTAAACGAGCCAATAATTGAGGACTTTTTCAATTCTAGGTGAACCACGTTTCACAAACTTATCAGCTTACATGGATGAGTTAACAGTTCCCTCTGCCCAAGACCACGGGGATTTTGGAAACACTGCCTCTGATAAATGCAGCTTATTAGGACGAAATGAAATTTCCTCTTCCCTTCGCCACCTTCCTTTGCTGGCTAACACCACACTTACACTCTCTGATACCGATCAAACACGGTGGGTCTGCCAAGCTTAGTCACTTCAATGTTACATTTTCTTAATGTGATTCTCATCGTATTTGAAATGTATCGCACCGTTTGTCTGATGCTGCCTTACCATGTAAGAGGTTAACATACGTTTGTAACCAGCATCGTGCGAATTTATGCTTGCTTGTGTTCATCAGCCACGAACTGATTGTCGCCCTATTATGAATGAGTTTAATTAGCTCTATCACATAAAAGGTACAGCTAGTTGCATTTTCATGGTCATGTTCACCCACTGTCCGCACGCCCCGGTCGCATAGCTCTATTTGGCGTCGAATTTATGACCCGAAAGGTCTTGTAATACGTTTTGCAATTCCCTTTGGCTTCTTATGGCATCCTTATCGCTTATCGTTATGTCCACCTCTTTCATTTGGGTTTTCATTTCGTAGTCTGAAGTCAATTAAACGGCTTGCTACTACAGTTAAAACCATTTCTCTCAAAATTTAGTTTTACACTTGTACCTTTTGACAACAAAGCGATTGCACATATACTGGGAACTAACCTAATATCTTGAAATTGTCATGTTTGTAAATTACCTGTAATATTTGTTCTAGAGTATTTGAGCAGAACAATAAGCTCGGTGCCAACTTGTCCATCTGCCTGCTTGTGATGATGGCTCGCTCAAGAGCAATACTCTCTCGTTAGTAACTTTTCCCAATCACTGATACATGTTTCCAGGCTGCTCAAGTTGATCAAACCGTCGTCTGCATTCCACCTTCGAGTGCTAAGTGCTTAGGCCCAAACACACCTAAAAGCGAGCAAGAAATGTCGTTGAGAACCGAAGTCTGGTCAATGTCAACTTCATTTCGTGTTGTTACTTCATGGCGATAATATGATGCTCGAATAGATGACTTTCTCCTGGGCTTCGAATGAAGTTGGACATATTCGTTGTTGACTTTGATTATTGCCACCTTTTTCGCTCTTGTAGGTGTTTTTGGTCGGCCCACTTACCAAGGCTAGAACAGGATCAACCTTCATTCGTTAGTCCGTATAGTGCATCATGAACTCTTTAACTTATCGTCTGCCTAACCTTTGGCTGAGAGTTACGTAGAATTTTCATTATGTTGCCGGGTTTTAGATGATACCAAGGGCTGTGAATTTAGTTTTCCCCATTTAAGGAAAAGTAGCAATAGATTCTGGCAAAGTTATAGGTGGAAACTTATTAGACGCGCCAGTGCGTACGTGTCAGTGCCTCTTTTTTATTGGCTCTGCGTGGAAGTTGTCCGCGGCGCCTTGAGTAGTGGTCGTCAAGATTCCTAATTCAGTCGCCTGAAAAATGTCCGGCGATTTTCAGCTGGCTCGTTGCTTCCGTCGTCGCTTGACAAGTTTTTTAAAAGTTTCGTCGACACCGAGTATTTATTCACATTCTCCGTTTATCTCCTCTCCATTTACGGATGCTGTATCTCCTCCACCACGTAAAATCAAACGGAAATCGCTTGTACCGCGTATTCATTGTCTGGACCCTGAACCGACCTTGACATCGGCATGTTCTTCGGCTGCTTCAACGTCTCTTCAAAAACCATTAAATGCATGGCGTCGTCAACGCTCTACCAGACGCAACGATGACCTACCTTCGGCTAAAAATGCAGATGATTTACGCACTGCTGAAGCCAGTCGACAATCTCGCTATCGGCTCCTGAAGGGGTTTGCTCATGGTGAAGTATGTCTGTGGCTTACCTAAAGTTCTTTAAGTGCCTGGGTTTATTCGAAAAGTATCCTCTAATGTACTATGCCCTCAAACTCTGGCTACTTAACATTCATTTTGTGATAAATCTCATCTGCTCGTGAATTTAAGTTTAATATTCCCCTTGACAACACAAGCCTGATAAATATATGGTTTATCCCACCTAGTTCAAGGTGTATGCCCTCGGTGGGTCATATTTTTGTCTTGCTAGTAGGTGCTATGGGAGCATGATTGACTTCTTTCACTTAGACTAAGACTGAAACCGAATGTTTATTTGCTTGCCATACCTCTGCCTCTTAAGCCACTTGATGACATCTGTCTTGTCAGAAGACTCAAAAGGCCTCGTCTTCTTCGAATCCAGAGTGTTGCATGTATTGTGAGCTGAATGGGCTTAGTCTTCCCCAATTATTTTACTCTGATTAATCCTTGTAGCAGTTCCAATCGTTTAAAAATCGGGCTGTTCATATTAAGGCTTCCAATGCAATTTTATCTTACAACAATATTTTATTGCTCTTTTTTACTATTACAGGCTCTAAACACCGAACCGAGTTTCTACAAGTCGGAGCAGTGTCTTTGCAAAGTCGCAAAAATTGACGGAAGGGTTTGTTGTAATCGTTTTGATTAATCTGTTCAACATCGTAGGCATTAACTCCTGCCATATGGAGACGGTTCTACATCTACATTGGAAATGGTTTTGTTCTATTCATATTGGCTTCTAACGACTGCCACAGCTTCAAAAAGAGTACCGTATGTCTCTTCCATTCTGTTATAGATTTGAATAAATGACAGTGTGACTCAAAATCAAACGATTTTTACAGCCTGTTCGGTTTTGCCACGACGACTCTTCACTGGCAAATGTTGTGGATCCCTTCACTCCAGACGGTGTCTCATCCAGTCGTATTGTGCTTCCGTTACATGGTCTTCAGTGGTCTAACCTTCGTCATCTCCCTTCCGATTTGCCCACTTGGGGCTCTTCGTCCTCATCAGCCTATAGACTTCATTGTTCGCCTTCAGAGATGTTTGAGTCCGAGGCAAATGCCGTTGACGATCTTCAGTGTTACTTATTCGAGCACGAGGACAATGGAGGAACGCAAATCACTGCCATATTCTCCAACAGACAGGCAGCCGCTTCGGCACTCAGCTTGTGCCAGGTAAAGCTTAGTTGTCGCAGGAGTGCGTGTTAGGCTTTG
Source organism: Echinococcus granulosus (assembly GCF_000524195.1). NCBI lineage: Eukaryota > Metazoa > Platyhelminthes > Cestoda > Cyclophyllidea > Taeniidae > Echinococcus > Echinococcus granulosus. The sequence goes on from NW_020170473.1 coordinate 200,108, forward strand.
GGTCGAAGAAATATTTTAACCATTTACTTGTGTAGCGGTATGGTGGAGTGTGTAAAGAGAATAATCCACCAGATTCATCAGGCCTCTCCTACTCCCTTTCACTGCATACCGGGTTAGCTGTATATCATCCCTCTCCTAATGGTGGTGGCGGTAGTGGCACTCTTCGCCGCACTCGAAAAAGCCTTCCAGACTCAGCTATGCGTCGAAGATTTGCTGCTGAATGCAGCCATCAAGAAGGGAAACTTGCTAGAGGCAAACTGAATGGTGCGTTGTGAAGCGACATCCACATTCCATACAATGTCTATCTATTAGATCACATGAAGCCAATAAACCATATCTGGTGGCATTTCAGAGGGAGCTTCGTGCGGTAGAGAGGATCCTACTTTCATAACGACAGCGGAGCGTTTGGTTGACACGAATGATACAGTTGGGGTGGATGGAACATCGCGATTCCGCTTCCTTTCCTCCGCTGCTGCTCCCTTCTTCAAGGGCATCGCAAATGCTCTTAGCAACTCTCGGGCAGCTCCCACGCTCACCACCCCTGCCCCTCCTCCGCCCCCCTCTAATCCGGAGGAACTGGCTCGTCGAATTGCTGCGATCATTGGCGAGCCACCGGATTTCTCCGACCTCAACAACCCCGGTCCTGTTTTTGGTGCTCCCCTCGAGAACCAAACCCCTAGCCCCGATTATCCCGTATGTTTAATTTTTCGTTAAATCGTAGCTCTGTAGTGAGAGGATGCGTACTAATTACTCTATAATGTAGGGAGTTCCCCTTATCCTACACACTATGGTGATTGCACTTGAACTTCATGGTTTGCACCACGTCGGGCTGTATCGCGCTCCAGGAAGGCAGAAGGAAATAAATCGATTTGTTTGCCTCGCCAATTTGGTACGTGACGATTTTTATGTCCTCTCTCTCGCGCTTTATAAATCAATGTATAAATTTATCCCCTCTAGACATCCCTTGATCCCAACGCAATGCTTCACCTCGATACTTGGAGAGATATTCGAGCTTTGACTGGTGTGATCAAGACTTTCTTCCGCCGCCTTCCTGAACCCATTTTTGATCCAGGTATATCTATTTATACACAAAAAACTATCTTTATAGTCTCGTGGGGACCACTGGCCTCTATTGTTCCAGAGAGTTCCGTAGGATGCACCAAGACTTCGCTGGCTTATGCACTACTAGCTATTCTTGCCAAACTCAATAAGGTAACTAAGTCTTGAGTAACCCAGTAGTTCGTCGTTGTAGATGGTAGTGAAGCTGAATTTATAATCTACTGTAGATCCGAACAATATCTGGTCCACTGACTTCATTGGACACCTCTAATAGAGTAAATAATATAAATTATGAAAAGTCGATGCCCTCCTGGCGTTTTGCTACGCTGGATTTCCTTTTTGGCCATCTTCGTCGTTTGGCGGCTTTGGAAGAAGCTAATCAGTGCTCTTTTGAATGCATCGCCATCTGCTTCGGGCCCTCTCTCTTCCGAGGAGACTCCTCTCTTCAACCCAAGTTCAACAAGGTCTGTCTATTTTTTTTTCAAACACTTCCGGCTTGTTTAAATTAGGCGGTTTTACAGTCCAGGAAGTTGGTATGTTGGTATTTTCAGACTGGAGGAGAGTCGGGAATAGTAAGGTTGTTTTTTCACATATAGATCCTCGAGGTCATGCTACAGCACTGGCCATGGCTAGTGGCGGGTTTTTTGGAGACCACTGCCGACCACGATAATATGGATCACAATTCTTCATCCCATCATCCCACCCTGGCACAAACAGAAACTTATGTGCAGCATTTTTTCGTCAACGGCGTCAACTTCAGTGAGGAGTCTTACTTCCATTTCCGCCCTTTGGAAACCGCCAAAAGGGCGGCATATTTTTCAAACGACTTAGCGGAAGGTTTGTAATTCCCTTCCATGCTCATTTGTTTTTCAATTGGATTTTTTTGCAAGTTATCACAGCTTTGATGCTTTGTAGACGTTCTTACTGCGGTTGAGGATATTTTCGTACGAGCCGGTCTCTCTGTGGGGTCTATTTCTAGGAGTGAGTCCCTCAAGAGCATCAACAGAACTTCTGATGAGGACGGGAGCCTTTTGGACGTAATAATGCGGTCTCTTTCTGCCTCTTCGGATCTCGATAGTCAGAAGGTAGTAGCCTCACCGAATTTCGAGGGAGGCCACGATGCGGTAGTAGAGCAACAGTGTAGCTGTGATCAATTAAATGAAGCTTCATCCTTCTCACCACACATACAACGAGTAGACTTCTGAGCGGCTCCTCTTTTCACACAGTCATTGTAAATGTGTGTTTATGTGTGTACATGGCTTTCTTTGTTATTTTGATTGGCGGTTGTTGTACATTATGGTTTGTATTATCCTGAGTGTTTATGAGTCCATCGACTTTTGCCGGCTTGTTTCTCCCTTTTATTTAGGACTTATTTTCGAGTTGAGGTTACAGGTCTGTGTTTTGTGTTCTTAAATGTGATATCGATGCGTGAATGCCAAGATTAATGGTCGCACTGTCGACGAGGTCTTAGTAACATAGTTTATCTCAATTTATGTTTGTAGAGTAGGTATACAACCAGTTAGAGCAGTGGTTCTTTAATCCTTACCCTCCTGAGTCGTTTTAACAGCGCTTTTTCCATGTGTTGACTTCACTCCTGTGGGAATGCGCGTTTTGCACGTGGACATGTGGGGAAGTCAACATTCCACCAAAGATCACGCATGTCGAGGTTACAGTAAAGGCGACGTGATATTTCCTCTCTGTATGCTCGGGGCGACTTCTCCCGTCCCCAATTACATGATTGTATGGACCCTTTCGATGTATCATAATCCCTCTACAATTGGTATCCTCACACCTTTTGATTTGGATCAGGTAGCACAAAATGGCGGTAGAAATGCAAGAATTTTTAAATATTGTCACTAAATTTTTAGTTACACAGGAATGAGTTGTTATGCAGCGAGCTGGGTGTTCCCGGTGAAGGTAGAAAACATCAACCAACGTCTCTACGGGTTCCAGAATCGCACTTATAAGTGCCACAGTGGTTGAAGTCATTGGGCGGAGTGGGTCAGTTTTCAGTCTACAATTTGAGGAGACCACATCAAACATTCCCGTCCTCCCCGTCACAGCCTCCGCTGAGTGGTCTGGCCTCCAGCACATGCCAATGGCCTCAGCCCTTCTGTACGTCGGCAATACACTTTCTGCACCAGCATTGTTACGTCTTCCGACTTCAGAGAAGACTCAGAGCGCTGTGCTACTGCCATCCCTGTAGTGGTCGGGTGGGCTTACGATTTAGAAACGAAAGATCAAGTAAGTGAGCAATGTTTTACATTGTGATAGAAAGCGTAAATGTGGTTGCAATCTTTGCTCAAAAGCATTATTATGAGGCAAAATTCTAGTGCCAAACAAACTAAGTGTATTCGAATTTTGTAGTCCCTTGTTGAAATATTTGGTGATTAAACTACCTTTATTTGGGACAAGGACCAGAATCACTGTTGTAGCTTGGGTCAGCTTATTCGCTTCCTCATTAATGATACACAGCAGATGACATCTGACAGATCTTGATGGGCAACACATCAATCTGAGAAGTACAAGAGCGGCGTGTGTTAGCCATACCGCCAATCATAGCTAAAAGGGAGATATCATAGTGACTGCTGATATAACTGAATGTTGATAATCTACGCAATTTCAAATGACATTTCTATCGATAAATAAGCAAAGGTCTTGCTATTCATTCAACAGCTCTCAGCACATTAAAGAGTGAAACCGAGCTAAATGCTCCCCAATATTTGGGGCGTGATGTAATAGGCCGCGCAGGAGGAGGAGACACGTGTTTTGATTGCCAGGTAAGAGCGGTGAGAGTGGGGTGGTGGGAAGGGCGCGGGCTTAAGCATGGAGTGGAGTGATGACCTGAGGCCACGCACATGGCGCATTCATGCGTAAAATGAGACGTCGAACAACTAAGGACGAGTGGATCCAACATACCAGCTGCAATTATGTAAACATGTGATTAATCCCGCCAATGAAGTGGCATCCCTGTGCTGCACCTCTCCACAAAGCAATGAAGTGGATTCAAATTTCGGAAATAGTAATAAAAAATTGCCGTCTTCCTTAAGAAATCGATGGGTTATCAAGGAGTCACCAACATGAGAGAAAGCAGATACAGATCGCAAACATCGGGACAACATACGATTAAGTACATAACTTGCGTTTGATTAAAGTTTAAAAAAAAATTAGGGAAAAGATGAAATATTTCCCAGGAATTCCTACACTGACACGGGATTGCGTACGTATTACTCTGGTAAACATCCCACAAAACCGCTATCAACGTGCCTACAGTTTGAGACGATCGTATCCAAATTTTAAACGGCCTCCGTTTACATCGACGGGGAATACAAAGGAAGTGAAT